>NC_143570.1:79947500-80205000 GCF_054136105.1 Typopeltis vanoorti
GCTTCCAGTTCAGCGACGCATCAATACATTCCAAGTTATTGGGTGCGTGCGTGCGTACGTGCATGCGTGCTTGCATGCGTGCATGTGCGCGCGCGGGAATTTCTCAATCATAGATTTCGTAGCTTCCCAACACAGCAAAAAAACCAATAAATAATAACCAACTGGCGTCATCCTCAGATAAGCTTACATATAAACTTCGAGGATGAAAGCAGAGAAATTGGTTCTCATCCAAGATGTATCATATGTAACAAATGCATGTAATGTACGTATTATCACATGTAAACCAATGCATGTAAAGTATGTAATGACTGTAACAAAAGTATGCAATATAGAGTGATTATATCCATTGATATTGTGTATATAAATGTAGAGTGTAAAATTGTAAAGAAACATCTGTAATAATCATCATTATGAATATTATAATAATATACGTTGTAAACAGTTATTATTATTATTTAAAAAACCTTTATGTACGAGAAAGTATTTATGCATAATTGTGTACATATAATGTATGTAATTTATCTGAGAAATAATAAAAATGTTAAAAAAAATGTTGAAAAATATCACACCTCCAGGGAGTCCAAAGACTCATCGAGGGAGGACATCAACTGTACAGCTCTCATCTCACTACTCCACCGACTTTCATCATCTAACACCAACGCCATCTACTGCCGACTACCACCACTAGTGCTTTCACAGACAATCACAAACATCCATGCCCACGGCAGGATTCGAACCCGCAGCCTTTTGGCTGGAGAGCGGATACGCTAACACTTGGCCAATCAAGGAGGAATTATAAAGTGAGTTAATCTTGCAGGTACTAATTAGGATCCATTTTACTGAAAGATGTGCATTTATATAACCATGTCAAGTAGAATATAGTTTTCACACGATAAAAAAAAATTCTCATGGCTAGGATTTATATTTTCGGTAAATCTTGCCGTGTCAGAGCGAATTCTAATTCTTTTACATTTTTCTTTTTAATTATTTCTTCTAGTATTTTATATTATGAACTTTTAACTATAATAAATGTCTTTGCAATAGATTTTTTTATTATCCTAGTTACCTTACTCGTTCTTCCTTGGATGGTAATTGGAGATTAAAACTAAATGAGATGCTATTTCATATTGTGACCTGTAAAATATTGCTAAATCTCAGAACTGCGCTCTATTTCTGGCCTAAATGAAGGGAGAGCTGGACATATATTTCCATATAAAAAGATGCTTAAAAATTCACAACTAAAGTAATTACTTTGTATAAATATTACTCAAATACAGTAGGTGAAACTGCTTGCGATTCGTGAAGAATTCTGTGATAATCCGATTGCGGACAGCCATTTGGAAACCCTGCACTAGATACAGTAGATAAGAACATAAAATGAGTCTCCGTCACCTGTGACATTTACTGCCTTGATCTACTGACACGTGTAGACCAAGTTCTGTTTTCGGCTGTACATGCATCATGCTGATAGCCAGGAGACGGATAAAAAAACGCATTTGTTAGGTAGATGTATGAAGCGGTCATATGAAGTTGGGGTGGTTACTGAATTAATAAACCAGCTAACTTACCTGATAAAAGCCTTCACAACGGTTCTTCGACTTTATTTTAGACGGGATTCAAACCCACCGTTGACATTTCGATACCGAAAGATACCTATCAAGGCTAGCTAGCAGCAACAAGATGGATACCTCGTGTGGTGAGGAGCAGTCTCCCGCGATAACACCATTAAATGGATATTCTACAACACTAAGGATCTGGTCTTTCCTACAGAGTAGACATCCCAGAATACGCATCCTCTCGCTGAAAAAATGTAGAACAAGATTAAGGAACATCACGCGAACGTATCCAGTAACACCAGAAATAGAACTCTCTCTCTATGTTGACTTTACTCTCATACTAACGAGCTTTCTTGTGCCCCCGCCCTCCCATCTAAACTATTTAAGGTTTATGATGAACTTAAACTCTTCATGATGTTTACTTTACATTATCTTTACTATTTAAAGTTTATGATGAACACCGTCTTAACTTTCTGTATTTGGAGTCAGGAGGAGATATATCATTGACAAACCGAAATAATAACGTAACAAATACATAACAGACTCTAAGAAGAAAATTATATTGTAAGCAAATTTCTCCATTTAGAGCAAAAAAAAAAATATTAGGTGACATTAAATTCCAGAGAAGTGGCGAAAATTTTCCCATACACGGTACTAATGCATTATAGGTTGACCAACCAAACTCTTGTGTATGGGCCCAACATAAAAAAATAAAAGAAAAGCCTCCCTGCCTGTGTATCATCATCTTCCTCTTTTCACGTATTAGGCCTAGTGGCCCGTTACGTTCGTATTAGGCACGGCCTATTAGGATTTGAAACCTCGACCACTTCGAGGATAAGGTTCGAGCCCGATGCCTCCCGGTGTTTCCTATGTCTGTAGATGCGTGTGTTCACGAGGCCGGTTTGCCTCTTCTGGGGGACAAAAAACCCGAGTTCCGTCTATACCGACTGAGCTATGGAGGCTCAAGAGATTCTACTAGTGGCTGAGAAATACACAAATACCAAATGCCTATAATTTTTATGGAAGCTGTATCATCCAACGAGGGTAAATCAAATTTCAAATCTTTTATTATGAATATTTCTTTTTAGGTTACACCAAAGAGGTCTAACCAACTTGAACGATAAAATCCAGGCAGCGAAAACTAACTCGACGCGGTCTGTTCAGAAAGAGCCACTCATTTCGGAAACAGCCATGTCCGGGCATCCGAATCTTTTTCTAGTCGGAATAAAACAAGAAAACTGAAGGGAAAAAAAAAGTGGAAATAGTCGCTGACTATACTACGATATATAAAATATAAAAGCGGCCAAGGCCTGCTCTCTCTCTCTCTCTCGCTCTCTCTCCGACTATCCTTCTGTGTCGACTTTATCTTAATACTATTAAACTTTCTTGCTCCCCCCCCCCCTCTAAGATACGATGAACATCGCCCCCATCGCTTTCTCATTTTTTGGGATGAGTGTTTGGACTTCATGGAAGTGCTGTATATATTTTTTCTCAATCTTCAATCTGGATTGCTGATTATTGACATATGTACAGTATGCATCCTACGTAAATGTTAACATTTCTTTTAAGCGTCAGCACTTAAGTAACACTGGGTAACTACGCAGCACCTCAATGTTACTATATTCAGCATTAATTACGTTGTTTTGAAGATTTAAATTATTTTTATAATGCTTGACTAATCATAATTATTAGAGAAATTATTAAGGAGAGTAAATCAGTTTGACTATGTGAAGTCTAAAAAAATTAATTAAGATGTCTTTATTTACTGCACTTTTTTTTGTAATGTTTCCACTGATATCTTCGAAGATTATGTCAAGCTTACCTTAGGATAAGCTCAACATAAGCTTAACTAAGGATACTTTGGGTTAGTTAGCAGTGTTGGGTAGCTTTCAAGTACCCACAACACAACAGGTATGATATAAATTGTATATATTACTTATGTTACATGCAATAACGAATATGCGCGCGCACACACACACACACAGGTGTACGCATATTAATCTTTTTGTCTCCATGCATATATCAAGAGGGTCATCGGATAGCGCATTGTTGTCGTATGTAATACTAGAACAATTTAATAATGTCCATCTCATTTTCCGTGACTTATATAATAGCTGCATAGCGTCCTTTTGGGCTCTCTATAGATCCCAAGGTCTCTCTCATTGAATGATAGTTTGTTGCTCATGTAGATTATATAGATGTTACACCTTGTTTTCCGTCATGATCGTAATATTATAGGATTATATTTATATATTTATTCCGCCTTGGTTAGCCAAGTGGCTAACATAGCCACTCGGCTAACCGCAACATGCTCTTCAGGTTGCGGGTTCGAATCCCGCCGTGAGCATGGATGTTTGAGATTGCATTTTAGGTGGGAGATGAATTACATCGCTAAGCTTGAGACCACAGTCCCACTTACTGCAGGCCTGAATTTCAGAATAAAACATAAAAGAAATTACATAAATTAATGAAAAAGGGACAAACAATCCTTAGCTCATCTACTGTATTAATGTAATACAGGTTTACAACATTTTCGCGATGGGAGTCACATAAATAAATGCTGTTGTAGTTATTCTGTAGTTAGGACTAAAAGTAGTGTTTTGACATAACTGCATACAGACAAATGTCTTATCTTTAAATACTGTGTCTTCTCTGCGAAGCCCATGTAAGTATCATCTCTTTGTTCCCATAAAACAAGTAGTTGAAATATTCGTTTGTAGTTTGCGCTAAACACATATGTTTCAATGGCAAATTTTAATATGTTTTCACACAAAGTCTTATATATCAGTGGTTTTATGCACGTAGAAGCTGTTTGTAATCGAGATAGTATGTTTTCTACTCTATCCGAAGTTTGCTTTGCGGACAGCTTATATGGCTATTCCAATTTAGATCGATAAGACTTTGTGGAAACCAGGTGAAGTCCGAGTGTTGTATTAACTTGATGTGGTTTTAGTGTAACTGATGTCTTGGGTACATAACGATGGAGGGCGGATGGCGAGATATTTAGGTCCAATGAATTTCTGAATATCATTAACTTTGTTCTTTTAGAGTTCATACTATTTTCAGTTAGCCAGCCGGCGATCAGATTAATGTCGTTTTGCACATCTGTGTAGGCTATGTTTATATCATTATGTATAGACAGAGTGGTCGTACTGAAGGGTCTTCATGGATATTAGAGGACCGTGCTTTTTAATAAGAGTCGGTTAAAATCTTGCATATATGTGAAACAGAACAATCTCCCTGCAGAAATCGGTAGATTGCCAGTAACTCTTTGTCTCGATCCTTATTCACGTGACGTGTTTTTAATTTTCCATATGCATTTTAAACCAAAAGAGTCGAGGAGGTCTACCAATTTATATTAGTTTGTCGAATATGGTTTTATATGTGAATATATCGAATGACTTGGGATAAGTCAATAATAATAATAATGTGTGTTTACGATTATTAAACAGGAGAACTGAGCAACAGCTTGCGTGATTAGACTTTCAGTTAGATTCAGAAGCGCAGTCTCAAGTTTCATGGAACTTCCACTATGCCGAGATGTCTGTGCATAATAATATTCAGAGCGTATCGATAATAATTCACCAATATAACTACATTTAGAAAAAAAAGTGGTTACTGTGGTCAGAGAAAACTTGTTGAGAGGCAATGGAGAACAACAGTGGTTTGCAAAATAGCGTATTGGTTCACAAAGGTGCGAAGGATTTTGACAAGAATGGGGGAGAGCAGACAACCTCACCAATTTCACTCTTACTAGCTATACAGAAGCATCTGTACTTGAGGCTTAAAGCAGGCCAAATTTGCAAGAGCAAAGAATCCTAATTCTAGTTTTCTATGTTAACCGCAAGCAAAGCAAAGGTATACCAACGAGCCAATGAAACACTGAAATTTGCGGTAGTTACGCAGAGTTTTCTTTTCTTGGCACATATTAGTCCCATTTATATATTAATAACAATTTCTTACTCGTTATCAATATATTAATGGCAGCATTTGTATTACCAATTCGATTATAACTGCTTAGGTTGAGTATGATTCTCGCTGCCAAGTTCGTTCTCTTTATCAAAAAGGCACTTGCTGTTATACGTCTTAATTTCTTATAGCTTCAACTATAACAATTTGAAAGGAAATACTTTATTATGAAAAATATAATTATAACATTGAGATTTGGAATAGAATAGTGTGTAGGAAACAGCATCAAAATATTTCACAGGAGAAAGAACTCATGCTGAATCTTCTTTTGCTAGTTTTGAGTGCTTCCTAGAGCTGTGAAATCAGTAAATTCTTTGTAAATTATGTGTATTCTTCTTGTATCTATTTTTCAGATAAGTGACCGGTACAGTTACATTATGCTATGTAAAGCTTATATCCGTAAGGCGGTAACTTGATTTTTTTTTCTTATAAATTATAACACGGATATAATTCAAACGAGGCATTCTGGAATGAACAGATTAACTTTTTCTAACATGTTTACATAATTAAAGACTTTACCATCCACCTTGGCGGATAATATGCTTTTAAGAGGATGTTATTAAAAGATTTCTTAAAGATGGCATAAATTTATGCGAGCCTAAATATTTTTTGGGTCTGCAACAACTCGAACAATTCTTTTCCATTTACTTTCAATAAATATTTGTTTATTATTATTCAAATGTGAGACGGCATAAGGAAAAGAATAATGAATGCGAGTTGCATTGCGTTTATAATCCTTTATAAGTCGCATTCATTGCAAATTAAGTTGTTCCCATTATAGTCAGAAACTTAAAACGAGTTAATTAAGACTTCTTTAAATATTACAAGTAACAAATATTTATACATACGGCCATAACAAAAAAAAAATAATGAAAAGTAAACACTTGCTTGTTTTAACCTACACAGTTTATTGAAATTTAATTGAAAGTCGCTTGTAGAAATTCTTAAAAAGATTTTCAAACTGTCTTAGCCCTACTTATGCAGGTTTCAAAATTTATTTCTGATGTATTTCTATTTTGAAAACGCCAACTCTCACTTGTAATTGAACCCTAAAATGAAAATATGCGAAACGGACTAACATCTGTTTCGCATATTTTCTCTTATATTCGGAATTTTAATTTCTGGTAAAATAAAAAGCTTTTATCGCATAACGTTTTTTTTTTTTTGCTTCATGAATTACTTTTAGAATTTCATTATTTTGATTTTTTTTTCTTACTGTTAAAATTACTTATTAAATTATGATCTGATTTACATAGGGATCTTATTACTAATCCCTGGTCGCTTTTGAAGGGATCTTATTACTAATCCCTGGTCGCTTTTGAAGGCAAGCCATTATTATGCATACAAAGCTGCGTCATTTAATTCTCAGCAAGCATGCAGAAGCATGACTTTTGCATGGCTTGTTAAGAATTAAATATGTCGTATTCAAAATAAATAAAATTCTCCGATATCTTTGCATTGCTCGATGGAATAAGCGGCATTTTTAGTCCCTAATTTTATTTATTTATTTATTTTTGGAAATCGGTGAGCAGCTGGTTTCCACTTTACACAATGACTCTGGTTGAGCACATCTCCACGCGTGCTATATTACAGGCAATATTCTTAATCTTATCATATTTTTGTCATACGTATTTGTATGTGTTTTGCAGTTGATTCTGCTGATATGCGAAGTTAAAAATCCGAGCTAAAAAAAAGTTCCTTTAGTCAGTTAGTAGAATCGAAACCTATCCGGTCTTTCTTTTGCACACGTAACAACACTGAAATTGCCATGAACATGCGCAGGTACTATACAACACTTCTAATATATTAACTGCTCAAACTGCTCAACGTTCACAATCATTAACGAAAATCGGTTGATGATTGCGAATCGAATATTATTATTATTAGTAGTAGTACGGATTCCAAGTCCAAGGAGTCCTTAGACTCATCGAGGGATATTACGAGATTACACCGAAGAACGACAATACTAAATGATGAACAAGCCAAAAAATAAAGTTCAAATGTGCATATCGGACATCTGCATTCTATTTGGGTCGCAACAGGTTAATCCACACCTTCACTTCGGACACAAGGCATTTATTAAAATAAGCATTCCAAAGGTATTAAGAGGGTAAATTTTCTTGATCATTTATTCCTAACATTAGGTTGATAATCAGTGAAAATACAGCAAATGTCCGTTATAACGAAAGCTCGCAATCGTTTAATTTATATTCCCATTTTATTCAACGATAACTGCCATCAAAATGAATGTTTGCTATAACAGATTTAAAACTCCGGACAGATAAAACCTGACTCAGAATCAAACATCAAATACGCTAACAACGTTTATTTCATATTCGTTTTCATACCGTGATAATTTTAATTGAACTGAACCCGCATTTATTTTCTGGAGGTTTAATTCATTCATAATAGAAAAGTATTTACACGAATGTATTATGTGCGGGAATTCCTAGTGTGGTTGTCTCAATGCAAACATCGGAACAAACCGAGTTTACACAGTGCGGACAAGCGTGATAAATAAGATATTGTACATCAGCACAGTTTTCCTCTGTTCCAACTAATTTTTTATTTTCTTATTTATTATTTTACTATGAGACTCCTAACAAGTTTTCATAATAAGCATCAAAACTGTTTTTTTTCACAAAACACGTCCTTTTAAGAAATAAGGGAAAATTAATCCCCTGTGGATTATGAAATATTTTAATGTGTTCATGATGAACAAATGCAAGGGTAAAACTGACAAGAAACCGTTGAAATTTATTATGTTTAATGCTACTGCGTATTAAGTTTGACAATTAATATTTCATGTACGAATTGATAAAAATGACTACGTCATAGCAGAGATATAATTTACACATCTGTGGAAAATAGTCTAATTCGTTATAATTTATTACAATTAAACACTTTTTTCATAATAACAAAGTATACTCCTACATTTAACATTATTGTATTGACGTGTGAACAAACCACTCTCGCAAAAAGAGAATTCCCGTTAACTGCAAGGTTTCATATCGGTCTCTTAATATGACACTTGAAAAAAGGTTACACGCGGTACAGTAAACAAACCACAAATTGCGATTTTAATGGTTAATTCTGTTAATAAAACTTGTTTATGCATATACAAGCGATTTCACAATCGGGGTATCCAAATTCAGTTTTTCGGATTAGGGTGATCACCCCCACCCCTAAAAAAATATAACAGTCTGTTATATCTATTAAATAAGTAAGTTATCTACCAGATTTGTCTGTTATATTTTTTGGGGGATGAGGTGGGGTGTGGAGGGCTTCCGTAAGTAAAGCTCCAATAACTATTTGAGCCTTTATTAAGGCCCTCTTGGAAGGAAAAAAAACTCCAAATCGAGTTCCCCCCCGTCACTGATGGCATATGAACTCAGTTCCTTCTCAAGCAAATAAGTTAGCTAGTCTCATAAAGAAGTAGCACGTTTTTGCCTCCAAGAAATTGCGGTTTTTCATAGTACAAAAGACTTAAGCCGGTCAGAAGAATCCATGCAATCTACAGACATAATACACTGGTCTCGTGGACATAGTTGCCTCATCAGTAATTTCAAACACTCAGTCCAAGCAACTAACGTGTGGCAAAAACTATCCAGCCGTAGGGATGTATTGAAACTTAGTAAACAAATAAAAGACAGAGTTTATGCTTAGTAAAAACGTAATCAAATCACTTCACGTTTTATCGAGAACAAATTTGCACGTCCTCATTTATGAGATGATCGACTTTGCAAATAAATCAAATTTATGGTGACGATAAACAGACGATAGTGTTTCCATCATTCGTGATCATGATCAAGACGACGTGGGCAGTCCGATAGATTTTGAATGTTCTCAATTAATTACTCCCAACTCGTGACCGTCATTTCGTATTTGGCCAAGAAGAGCTGTAATTGGCATTAACAAGATGGTCGAATTTTATGGAATGTGTTTACATTTTCAAAATTATGTGGTAAGAAAAGGCAGAAATTAGATGGTTTTGTTTCAAACTTAACACGGGTTTAGATGGACTTGTAAGCAACTTATTTTAAAAATGATTTCTCCGCCATTCAGTTATTTTTAACAGAAAGAAAATAAATAGCTTATATATAGACATAATTTTAATTATAATTTAAAGAATAAAATATAATTATTACAAAATTAAACGAATTAATATTTTCCCATATCTTTCATTCATAGACACCTTCTGTATTCTTCCAGATAAGAGGCCACTATAGTGGAAGAATTCCATCTTTCATTGTACAGCTTTTCTGCGCTTGCCATGTCCTACCTTCGCCGTGCTCGGAGCTTGCTGCGTCTAAATCGGGCAAGAAGAAATCCAGAGGTGAATCGTGGAAGATTACTACCATCATCCATGGGTCTATAGCGCTTTAATATCATTCATTCACAACATTAAATAAATCGTCCAAGTTGATGTTGTTTCTTCTTACTGCATACAGTTTGTTGCCGAAATATGTGTCCTCCACAATCCTCTACATTTGTAGGTCAAAAAAAGGCTTTCTTTAATTTCAGATCCACTTATCCTTTGGAATTTATTCTCAGTTCTTATTTAGAAATTAACAATATTTTTCCGAAGCAACCTCAATTTGGAGCCTCCGTAACTCAATTGGTGTTGAAAGTGTCTTTTGGTTGGAAACATCTGGGTTTGTTCAATTAAAGATGAATTGGCTGGTCTGGTACGGGTGAAGGGTTTTTTCCCCCTTCCGGAAACTCGGGTTAAATGTCTTTGCGTTAAGCAATTTTAGTGCAACAGTAATTAAAATTAGCATTTTTCTTCTATGAACAAATGCAGTTCGATGTTACTGTGGTTTACTTTCTGAAAAATAGTTGGAGGTAGATAAAATAATAAAACGTGAGAAATCGGTGTGCCTAGATACATAAAAATCAGAACTTATGCAAAGGACAAAATCTGGCCGGTATAATGTTATCAAATCATGCAGATATTATAAAAATATAAGAATTCAAAATTTTAAATAAGTATCTCATTTTAATTATCTCTGCTGACATCACAATAACAGTTTTCACAGCTACAAATTAATAGCTGTAATACAAAGCCATTAGAGCAACTGGAATTTAAGATACACTACACTAGACAATTAATTATATAGATATGCCTTTCCGTAAGTAAATAAAAGAAAACATAGTCACAAACATATAACGAATAATCCTTCTTCAAATGATCTGGTCATGGGAGTGAGAACACTCAATTAATCTCCTGCTTTTAAAAGTCCCCCCCCCCCCCTCTATACACGAAGACGACTTTGAAGAAGATACTCTATAGGGAAGGGAGAGGGAATAAGAGTGTTTAAGAGACTCATATTTCTTTCATGATGAAACACCATTTATCATTCAGTAATTAACATGATACCATAGAACATTATTTCCAAATTAAAATAAAATTATACCAACAGCTAACTAAAAGAAACTCGCACACTTCGGCAGTGCAATTAACAACCAGCTGTCTACTCGCTTACACAACATCACCGTGTCTGGATATCTCTGGTTGGAGTTTCATCTTTCTATTCCCAGATTTTTTGTATTTTTCAAAAGGTGCCAATTATTTAGATCGCAGGATGCTGGTAATTATATCAAAAGAAAATTAGAAAATTAAAGAATGGCGTAATTAACAGGCAGGCTTTCAAGCACCATCAAAGAGAGCAGCAAGGTAAGTAGAATTAAAACCGGATAAATGTTTAGAAACAACGTAGCATATAAGCTTTTCTTTTAAAAACTGATGAACTGGAATGTCAGAAACAACAATAAAAAATATAAGGTTCCATGAAATTCATTGAGGTAACGACAATGTATCACTTAGCATCAATTAATAAATACATCGGATGCATTTATGACGACGAATATGAAGACACGTGTGGAGGCCGCCTTTAAAACACGCTTCTCAAAGAAATAGTATTAATAAAGTGGCATTCCACGATACAAAATGTACGATTGGTTTACAAATAACCTTTCGTGGGTGGATCAACATAAAAAATTTCTAGAGACTACAGACATAACATATACAAATTTCAAATTGCATCCAGTTTGAGATTCCACTACAATTCCCTTTAGCACTGATTTCATTTTGATCATAAAGTCACAGAATGCATAATGAATAAGAAGACCTAAGTAAGTAACTGGCGATAGCACTATCCTGTATCTGGTTCAGGATATAAGAATATGACTAAAAAATGAAGAACCAAACCGAAAAGAATCAAGTTCGAAAAAAAGTTTAAAATAAAATAAACTTTTAGACTGAAGGAATGTAAAGAAGTGCAGATAACTAGAAAAATATTATCGGAAAAAATAAAACAGCTTGAAAACAGGAACCCCAAAGGACAAGTTATTGTTAAGTTAAGCAAGTAAATATGCAGCAAAGTTGTCTGAGAAGATAAAAATGCAAGCAAACACCGTGTGAATTGAGAGATTTAAAAAAAAAAGAAGACTAAGGGGAAAAAAAGAAATCCTATAAAAATCCTGCAAAGTAAATCAACACGTGGCCTTAGAGAATAACGAGAAAAATGTGGAACTGTTAAGTTCTGTGCAAAGGTAAGTAACTGAAGAAAACTTGGGGTACGGCTTTGAAAGAAATATAGAAGATGAATGTATTTGAATGCAGTAAAAATTATTTAAGATGACTGAAAAAACGTAATTGAAGTAAGAATATCACAAAAGGAAGAATACGATGACAGGAGTAATAAAATGCGAAATCAACGAATGTTAAACGATCAGTGAAAGAAAAAAAATCCGACAATGAAGAAGGGATAGACAATTTGGAAAGAAAATATTAAAATCACAAAGAAAAATATAAGAATATTCTTCACATCTGGAGTAATGACTGAACAGTTCTAAATCAACGACTAAAGCAAGTAAACTTTCAGGAAGAAGGCACTGAAGTATTGAACGCATGAAATGTTTACATATGGGTGGCATAAAGAACCAACAGAAATCAAATTTATGAAAATCAGCGACAGCATGTGATTGGTTTAATATGTTTAAATTTGATGTCAATCTTAATGCCACCGTAAGGGATGCAGAACATAATTCAGAGAACGCATTAGAGAATCATATCTTAGATAACTAAAGAGCTGTCACTGTGAAAATTTACAAAAATGGGTACACAAATGATTATCTTTTAGACATCATGTGAACCCACACGAGAGATTGCAGAACCTATAGTACATTAATACTGTATGAGCCTGCAGCTTAAAAGCGAAACGAAGGTGCCTATTTTCCAATTAATGTCAATTTAAAGTCATATATCATTAGCTGTATGACAAAAATATGCTTTTTCAAGGTATAATCCTAAGAAGGAATCGCTTGAGGTAAAGGACCACGTTAGACCATACGGTGGTTGATAGTGATTCATATTTAGTACACGATACTGGTAAATTATCTTTTTTTTTTTTTTAGTTCAAAGTGAAGAAAAATAACTTGCTTACATACCTATATTTCGTATAACAATTTTAGTAGATTAATGATCATAATTTCGGTGGTCCTTAATTCTCGCTAGTCTAAAATTAATTTTTTATGTGACTCCCACTCATGAAAAGCTGTAAACGAGGAGGATGAAGGATTTTTCTCTTTTTCTTATTAATTTTTATACTTCTTTTGTGTGCATAATTCGGAAATCGTGCTTTAATCCTGGCGATGAGTTATATCTTCCATCTAAAAACAATCACAAACATCCATGCCCACTGTGGAATTCAAACACAATACGCTAAGCACTCCGCAACTATTTTGGGTTAATATTTTCCCCATATTTCATCCATACACGACACCTGAACCATTTGTATTTAATTAAAAATTGCCTACGACACCCATCTTATAGGAATTTTCCTATAAGATGGTTTCCGTAGAATTCCGAAGAATTCTGAGGAAACCACAAATATAAAAAAATGACAGGCAACGACAAAAACATTGCCACAAAACATCCCTTTACGGCAAAGTGATCTCTGAATATAAACCAAATATCACATGAAATGGGGGAAGACTGCAAGGAAATTACTAGGAGTGTCTAAATGATGGGTCCACACTTCTAACTTCCATAGTGAATCAGAGAAGCATGCAAACGTAGGCCCAATCATAGTCCACGCAGCTTTTACCTGGTCAGAACTGCGCAGTTATGCAACATTTAGCAGTGATAAAGTCAAGTAGTTTTATATACATAAGCCTGAATGCAAGTGATATAAACCCGTAAACAGCATAATAAATGTTTCTGCTGAGGTGGTCAAATTTTTGATTGCAAAATATACTTATAATGTTTCTTTGATCAAACGTATAAGCTCTATGCAGAATGTCGGGGTAGTGGATCCAATAGTGCCCTTTATGCAGTGGAAACATTTATAATACAGTACACTCCATTAGCGATTTCATATCCTTCAACAATTGTGCAATATTCTGTTTCACATTCTAAATGCTAAAATCAGTTTTGAAACAAGTATGTTGCAAGAGTGTGTGTGCGCGCGCGCGCGTGTGTGTGTGTGTGTGTGGTGAGGAATACCTCCAAAAGAAATTGCCTTCCTTTTAGAGAGACAGGAAATCGCACTAAAACAGCCAACGATGTTCATTATTATAATTGTAAATAGTGAGCAGTGTTCTCTGAATATATAACTAGATTATAAAACACAATCAGTAGTAATTCATAGCAGCCTATGGAGGGAGTAAAAATAGTTTTTCAGATATATTTAATTACTAAGAATCTACATGGATGTCACTATAGATATTATGGAAATAGCACCTACTTCTTCACCTCTAGGACCGTTATAGATTCGATTCTAATCGCCAATTAGAGTAATTTCGCGTCCTGAAAATGCAATATATTTTCATATATTTTCTATTGTAGACCTTTTTTTCAGAGAAGAAAACATGAACGAATGATAAACGATCCAGAGGAGCTGTTCTAGGCTGGCAACACGTTTATATGCAAGAGCAAAACAGACCACCATTTATTGCATGTTACTTCGAACGTAAAAAATGATTAATTCGTTTTTTTTTCTTTTTCTCATAGAATAAATTTCCCCAGAAGGGGAAAAACTGAGACACACGTGTAGATTATTTATTCTCCATCTTCAGTTTGAAGGCCTGGTTGGTCGAGTGAGTAACGCTCTCCGAATCTCATCGTGGACATTAATGCCTATGTTCAGATAGCAGGAGAATTTCATCGGAGAGAAAACACATCTCTGCTCATCAAGGGTCTAAAATTATTTGAAAAAAAAAAAAAAAAAAAGGTCCTCCGTCTTTGGTTTCTGAATCTGTTTTTCAGGATTATGTAAATTAGCGTAGTAACGTGCAATAAGTTTACAACTTAATCTGGATGGGACTCACGTTAAAAATTAAATAAAAATAAAACTTGTGAATTTTTCAGTTTACTTTCTGAATACAAAGAACCAGAAATTTCGTTTGCAAATTGGCGTATTCATACCAGAAGACAAGCGTGGTAATTCGTAAAAGATTAAACAGACATTGGATATAAATTTTTTTGACATTTTGATAGCGTATTTAATTATTCATAATAAGAATATAAGACATGAAAGAAAATGAGATTTTTGCCACGTATTACTTTATTTTTTTAATCGCTAATGTACTTTACTTCAGTCTCTAAATTAGATTCCAGCATATTCGGGATACATGGAATAAAACAGCTCGGTGTTACGAAATGTTATTGGGCTTTTAACTGATTCTTAGCGGGATAATAATGATTAACATCACCTACTTTTGCTTCTGTTTGTTACGCCTTTAAGTTGACCCAGCACTCATAGCTGCTCATACAGATTTAAGCTATCTGCGAAAATAGATACGGAAATGTCAGGATGCGTTGTTTAATAACCACAGAACAGATCCTGCCGAGGTTATTGGAAGTGGCACTTGCTGGTTACCTCCGCAGATTCGCTACAGAAGTAAAGCACAATTACTTCCCTACATTAAGCACTTTTATCTTCGTTTTGGCGGACTATAATAGCAGTAACATTTGCCGCATTTCTAGGGACGAGTTGGTCCAACAAAAGCGAATTATTTACTCTACCAAGTTATTAGTTGGTTACCACGGAAACGAGAGCGTGACGTCACACCGAACACGTGTCTGTACTATCGGTGGTGACGGCTCGAAACGCCCCTGCTTTAATGTCCTATTCAGCGACTTGAGCATTGACCTTAAGCAGTGGATGTGTCGACGAGATTACGGAGGCACTGGCGTTAATCTTCATGCAGTGTGCGAGTGCGCCGTGTTAGATCGAAGGAGTCGGGAAATCTTTGTAGAGGTTATTAAAGAGATTAGTTCCTGGCAGCATCTCTTCAGCCGCTAAGATTACCTTGTGGTGAAGTCAAGGTAGGAACCGCGCTAGTGCAGAGGTGGAACAGTATTGCACGCTACTGTGTGATAATTAGGGGCGCTTAGATACCGCTGGAAGGTATTCTAAAATGGAGTCCAAAGTCTGTCGTAAAATGACAACGAATTCCCATGTTTTGCTTCGTATTTCATCTATCGATGAAATACGAAGCAAAACATCTATCGAGAGTTTTTATCTAATTCCTTATCGCCTCGGAAACTACTCGTACAACGTTTTATAATCACCTCGTAATCATAACGCCACATTTACAGCGGGCATAATTATTGCGAAAAATGTATACATGCCAAGATATACAATGAAGCAAAGCGAAGCGGATTGGGGAAAGAAAACTGAGGTCGTTATGTGTGTGTCATATTATGTAGCGCGTGCACACAACTATAATCCGGATGAAAATCTCAATAAGAGACGCACGACTTTTGAGTTCAGAGCACTGGGCTAAAAACAAGAGACCAAAATACACATCGTTCTATGCATAAAAATACTTAATTTACTAAATCTAACAATGAAATCATATTAATAATTTACAAAATGAAATCGTCTATATTGGAAGTTTTCCGAATATTGAAGAGTTATTTACATTGGACATGTAAAAACAAATATAATCCTTATATATTCTTGGAACAACACATAAACAAACAATAAAAGTTAAATAATAAATAAATGGAATGAAAACAGTCCACAGAAATGAGTAAATAAAATGTCTTCAATTTTATATTAAATTTTCTGGGTTTTTTTAATTTTTATTATAGTATTATATCACGTACGATTTTGCAAGCACAGTATATTTTTCTTAGAATTAATATACAATTTCTTTTTTTATGTATTTTTATGTTTAAAAAATCGTATTGCCATTGTATCGTACATTACATTATACATTTGAAAATTATTTGTCCATAACCATCTATGAAGTGAAATATAACGTATTTCTAAATTCCACCTGGATGAGAATTGACCGCTACAACGAATATGTATTCAGATACAAACTTTTCCTCAAAAGTTTAATAATAAAAGCATCTAAATTAAGGTTTAATGTCAAGAAAGCTCCTATGTGACTCTGGAGGATGTACCTTGCTTTAAGAATGCAACCGCACATCTCCGAAAAAGTTATCTTTGCAATTTCTTTCACCACTTCGCTGAGCTGTTCCGCATAATAGCGTGCAATACGCTCACAAAACAATTATTAATTTTGCTGTGCTGTTGCCTCAATGTTTCCTCTGTTTAAACAAAGTTCACCGTCTTATCAGAGCGATTTTAACACATTCTCAGATAAGGAAGAGGTTTAATATGAATGCTTCGGTATCAGTTGGTGGGGAAGGTCGTCTTGGGAAGGATATGCGATAAGGATGAATTATTTCGCCCACACGTCTAAGTGTTTGAATTCGATTCATGCCAAACTGATCTGTGTGTGTGACATCAAACAAAGGGCCCAGTAGAAAATGACAAATACCACGGAGCATGTGCGGGCGGAGAGAAATTGAAGGGGGGGGGGGAGAATGCTATGACTGCTACTGCACACTATCACGGTCGCAAAGCCGAAGCTGATAAAGCCGTCGTTAGAAGCACTGCGGGCCCATGCTCGATTGCTCCTATTACGTGTGGTATCGATCCGGGAAGGATGCTACATGCACCACCTCCAGCAGGATTGGAGCGATGCTCCCGCTAGTTAGACGTTGACAGCCTAGGCGGACACGTGGAAATCCTAATGAGCGTTTATCCAGCGTCTGGGATCCCCAGTCAGGACCAAATGAATATATACGCAGAGAGGTATTATAATGACTTCGAGGAGCTGCGGTAATGAGTCAGCAGCAACGCGGCAGGCTTTAGCGTGCAGCCGCTTTTCAGCAAAGGCAGCGGAAGTCTCTCTCTCCTTCCATATTTCTTTAATCTAGTCCGATGAATCTGCATGCTGTGCATGCAGGCGAATATCTGAACGACCAGAATAAAAAGAATATTAGCATATAAGAGGATAATCCCAGAGACAGGACCAGTCCGCGGTCATCGAAGCTTCTCTCATTTGGCACGTCACCAGAGGTATTTTGTGCTACGGTAAACATGCTTTTGTTATGCAAAACTTCCAAAATTTCATATTAAAATGCTTTATTCTTGCAATATTTCGTTTTTTGCCTTTATTCCTAACACACTTCCATATTGTAAGAAAATAAAGGAAACTTAAGGATTTCGTCTGCTGGTGATTCGTCTTTTCCTTGCAATTAACACAGGGATTACAGATTACAGAAATAAACGACACAATTCATCATTATTTCAGCTTAATTGAGATATATCCAGTTTATTTTCACATATTATTATTATTATTATTATTATTATTATTGTTATTATTTTCTTAGATTCAGAGGGTCTAAGATCAAAGAGATATCAGCCCTTCTGAATCTAAGAAAATAATAACAATAATACGTGAAAACAAACTGCATATATCTCAATTAAGCTGATTGAAAAGATCATTTTAGATTAAAGACATGCGAATATCTTCGATTTTTGTATGTCTTTAATCTAAAATTATCTTTTCAATATTAACTGTTGCTTGTCGAAAAACTATTTGGAAATTTAATAAAAGTACATTAGATTTATCAAAATATTAATTTCTAGTGTCTACTGAATATTGTCAGAATTAAAATTAAGTGACAAAACTTGGACATGCAAATCGACTGATATCATTTGGTAAGCCTTATATGTACAGAACGCAGCAAAAAAAACAAAACAAAAAAACAAAATTAATCTATTATTAAATGCATAGTATTACGTTTCAGTTAAAGCAGCTAACCTCAACGGCTCTTGTTTTCCTTAGGAGTAGCTTTAACTTTTAAAAATTCCAATCGGTACTTCTCTTTCTCAACAGGAAGTGTGTGCGGCTTCACCGCCTCACTCAACGGAAATCAAAGAAACGATATACTTCCACTGCATTCGGAGAAGTTTACCAGTGAGTGCCTTTTTTCTATTTTGAAAACCAAGTAAACACCGAATTATCCAATGGCAGATTATCTCCTTTACGGAAATTACGCATTTCCATGTTGAAACATTTTAAAAGATAATCACATAATTTGGGAATCCGGTAACTTTTCCCCCCATGAGAACTGACTTAAATGGGTCAAGGACAAAACTGGTTTAAGTGGTTCAGAAAAAAGTAAAGTGGTTCACACTTTTACGTCAAGCTTCACGTTGTACATTAAAGTTTTACGTAAGTACCTAAAAGCTGCTAAGAGGTATCATTAAGGATGGAAACACTTATTATAATGGTTCAAAATATCCAAATATTGTACTACAACATTTTTCCGGTGACATTTCATGCCGTTGTAGCCATTCTGTCTGAAAGCCATCAACAAAAAAGTCACCACACTGCTTCAATGTTGATCGAAGTGCTGCCATTGGATGTACTGCTGCTCTGTCAATCACAGTGTAACTTCATGACAGACAAATAGAACATGCAGCGCCAGGTCCACAGTAATGCGTTTTTTATTTGTTTACAATGCTTTATGTAAATCCCACCCAAATATAAACTTATAATACATTACTACTATTATAACAGCTAGCCACTGTCCGACAACTAGTCTCATGCCGAGTGCCTAATTTCGTGTTTTCTCTTTTTAATTTATTATTATTATTATTATTATTATTATTATTATTATTACTCAGTGGCGGCTCGTGGCTTGAAATCGTGGGGGTGCTGCAACTTTCGAAATATATATACACACTGTAAGTACAGTGCATACGTGTTTGGATAAAATATCAAAATTATGGTAAAAATTAAAAAAAAAAATAAACATGAAAAAATATTGTTTATTATCGATAAAATTATACAGTTTAGTATAATTCAAATTCAAAATTACTTAAAAATAAAATCCATTCCTTGAATTGTAATTAAAGGAATGGATTTACAATTTTTGGACATTACAATTAAATCCTTGAATTGTAATGTCCAATATTTAAAGAGACGGAGTAAACACGATAAGACTACGAACACTCTACTACTGGCTCAAACTGCATATAAACAACACTAGAACTGCGCGACGGACAGTGCCGCATTACGCTAATAGCTCGCATCTCACTATGACGTGCATATGCTTGCACGCGTAGCAATATGACACGTGGTAAACACAATGCTGCTAGCGTCCTTCGCCCTCCTAAGTGCTACAAGATGGATTTTTATTATTTTTTATACAAAATAAGAGAATTGTATTATAGGATTGTTGATGATAAAATTAAATATTACAAGCAAATATAAATAAATTAATAAATATATTTATATATCGAGAAAAATTGGGGGTGCTGCATTCCGCAGCCTATGCACGAGCAGCCCATGTTACTACTATTTAGTAATAGTACCACCACCAATTACGTGAGAGCATAAATTACAATGTATGCCAGAAACGAGAGTACAATAGCAGTGTCTATATAATATAATGTCCATGTAATCTAACCAAATATCGTGGTTAATATTCGTTCTATATAATATATGTAAATCCATCATTGCAGAAGTCGTAATGTAGTTTGTTTGACTAATACGGTGATTGTGTTTGTGGATAAAGAATATATTCGGAAATACGAGAGGTTATAGGTTGAACTGTTGGGAAAAACATTATGGGGAAAGCTGTTCCAGATGACAGAGATAGACAGAATAAATGAGGAAGAGTAGAAACTGATTCGATGAGTTTGTAAGTTGTACTGTAAAGGCATGTTGGACAGCTGCTACTCTTGTTTTAACAGGCCAAACAGCAAGTGGAGGAATGACGTTTGCCAATTCACTGGAGCGCGACCATGGAAGTACTTGTAGACGAGACACAGATGAAATACTGCGTTTGCGAGATAGAGGTTGAAGAAAGGGTTATCTATGAGCAAACCTGCTTTCCATGAAGAATTATTTAGGGAGGTTTTACGTGCACCACCTCAAATGTGTGAAGAGTATCCTAAGAAAGCGAATTTAGGATTTGTATTGCGTCAGCATGCAAATGAAAGTAAACTTTGTCTAGCTGGCAAAGTGAACAGCATCTCCACTATCTCACTTCAAAGTCACCAGTTCAAATTTCATGGCCTGTGGCAAAGGAAATGATACTTTAAGTGGTAGCTGATTTTTGAGATCCAGTGGACAACCACTAGGCTTAGTAGAGGCCTGGATTGAATGTTAAGTATTATGTTTGGATTCTAGAGAGGGGGTTTCAATGATATCGTATTCTTAAATCGCCCATGCACTGATATGTATTGCAAGAAGTATTGTCTTAAAAATAATAAATTAGCACTCAAAATATAAGGATCACATGACCACCTCTCCCTGCCATTATTAAACTTACGCAGAAAAGCTTCAGGATAAATCGGTCACACAAGAAAGATTTCACACGCGAAAAGTAAGATGTTTATTAGATCCAACATTCAAGAACAAATAAAAGAATTCCAGTAATTATAATTTAATAACTGAAATGTGCGGAAATTTCACCTCTGCCGGAAGACCCCAGAGCCTTGGAAATACACACCTTAATTACAAATACAAACACAAACAGATTAAATAAACTAATGCACGTACGCGAGGCAGTTTTGTAAATGAAAGAAGCAACCCAGTTCTTGGTTTGTGAGGAACGCAGCGTTTACTGGAGGAAATTAATTAGCTGAAAACAGCAGCTCGGATGAATGACCAAATTTCAGTCCACATGCTAATTAACAAATACCGCCTAACCTCAGGTAGGGAATGAGATTATAAGCAGGCTTAGAAAAACAAAGAAGCGCATGCACGGACTAAAAGTCCTTTTCCACAATAGGAGACGGCTGAAGTAATTCTTAAACTGAAATTCTAGAAATAAACCTGCACGACTAAGTTTCAGCCAGGAATAACAACGCAAGTGATATAACTCCTGACTCTTTTAGGTATGGTAATCATCCCGGGATATTAAATGTGCGCAACAATCGATCCCGTGATTGATCTGTCACTGGCTATTTTTATCCCACTATTATACGGGAAAGAGCAGCTATCTATCATTCTTTCGTAAACGACATATTAACGTGACTGC
The DNA here is from genome assembly GCF_054136105.1 of Typopeltis vanoorti. Classification (NCBI taxonomy): domain Eukaryota; kingdom Metazoa; phylum Arthropoda; class Arachnida; order Uropygi; family Thelyphonidae; genus Typopeltis; species Typopeltis vanoorti. The sequence continues at coordinate 79,969,392 of NC_143570.1, forward strand.
ATTGCATTTTTGTCATCTATTTCAGTCCAATTTTGTGATGACAAAGTTACAAACTTAACGTAATATTTGTATTTACAGATTTTCAGGACACATTTCTGCAGCTTGTCGATGGAGATCAAAGAAATAATTAAACGCAATCTTATTTTAATTTTATCTTTATTTTCATCCTTAGCAATAAAGTGGGTATTCAAGTAAAGGGGGGTCCATTATTTGAAGGAGCCGGCCCTTCAAGTTACATGCAATAAATGAGAGATGTTCTCAACAAATCAACATACCGGAAACATTTGTAGGCACATTGCGTCGGACCCGGTTACGGATATGGATTATCAATATACTCTACAATCACAAGGAGTTACACTCCTGGAAACTAAAAACAAGGAGCTACAGGAACAGTAGGAAGAGAAGTACTTGGGGGTTTGAAAATAAAACAGGTCTCCTAGTCCGACGAACCTTTGTTCTAGTACGCGATTATGATGGCGGCGGAACCAGGAGCAATGAACCAATAGATTCATCGTCTTGAGCCAAAAGAGTCATCGTGGTAATACTGAAAGCTGCTGATGATGATGACGATGTGCAGAATGCAGGCTTTCTTGACAGTTAGAGATTCTAATAGTGGTTGAGAAATATACAAATACCAAATACCTATAATTTTTATGTCTACACGGTTAGCCTAGTGGCTTAAAAAAAAAAAAAAAAAAAAAAAAAAAAAAAAAAAAAGCCTAGTGGCTATGCGCTTCGCAACCATACGCCTGAGGAAGGAGTGTCGTAAGTTGGATTCCCGTCGACGATATGAGGAGCTTTAGGAAATATATCCAAGTTAGCCGGTCTTGGGCGCATATACAGCAGATTTTTTTCCTCCCAGTTTATCTGGGGGTTTTCATTCCGCAAGCAGGCAAACCGACCCCGTGAACACACAGGGTACAGTCATAGGATATAGTACAGCTAATTCTTTCCCTAGTGTGGTAGCTATATGCTACCATACTAGGGAAATTCCCCCCACCAACAGTATAGCTGAGGGAATAGAATAGAATTTTTATGGAGGCTGTTTCCGCTGCTATTCGATTGCATCGTTTTTCTTTCTTTTTTTTTTTTCAGAGTCATATATTAAATCAGTAAATTAGGAGGAATTTATAAAAGTGAACCTCAATAACCAAAGATTAAAATTTGCTTATTAAATTGAGCGCTTCAGTTCTCCGATCAACATGGTACGGGTTTCAATCCTGCTGCAGGCATGGATGCTTTTGGATGTTTGAAGCGCCCTGTGAAAAAGTACCATGTTTGGTATCTAACCAAAGGTTCCAGATTATCTAAACTTTAGCCCGTCCATGATAGACGCTGGCCCTACACCCTTTCGTCGGTGGGATTCGTACACAAACAATTCGAGTGATAATTTTCACTCTGGATATGATTTAAAATTGTTTGCACGTTATGAAAAGCTGAATCACGAGTGGGGGGTAGTAGGAGATGATTATCCTTTTGTATTTCCAGATTAGATGTTTTACGGGATATCAAGAACTGTAATGCCTCCGTGTGCGATTGACTAACACACCTTCAAGTGAGAAAAAAACAAAAACTAATAAACGTTCCTCGCGTCCTATACCGGAGGAGAACCCGGTCTTTCCAACTAAAAGTTACCATCGGAAGCTCTCTTATATGTTGGATACGACCTATCAAAATGCAAAGCACTCTCCACCTAAGTCACATTTCTCATAAGATCCATGGGAAATGTGACTTAGGTAGAGAGTCAAAGTGACGTTTCTCATACGTGTTATGAGAAATGACTTTTCTCTCTCATAACATGAATGCAAATTATTCATGACAGCAATATTCAAACAGACTCACATACGCACTTCTTTATAGTTTAAGCAGCCGTCACTATAACAGCAGACCTAACTTTTAATAACAATGTGGTTCCTGGAAAACTTTTGTTAGCGAATCGTCATAAATCGAATGATAATTTATGATAGGCTCGTGAATTTTATAATAATAAAATATGATATAATACACAGATTTTGTGTATTCTTTTAAGAGAATGCTTATGATAGAACGGAATAAAGTAAACTTGGAGCAAATTTCGTCAGTTTTCTGAAAGTTTCTTTTTTTTAAAAAAAAGTAAATACTTGTGCCATAAAACTCAGACATTTAATAAAAAAAACATGATTCAGTTATTAGAATCAACTCATTCGAATTCAAATGGTTTGTTCTCGGTTGTGCTATTGTGATCTTAGTCTGTCAGCAAACTCGGGAAGGATGGGCATCTCGATCGCCCCTTCTGTGATCCGACCTTCCATACATTTATAACAGATATGTTTTACGAGTCGAGAACGTGATGGATAGCAAAGTGGGGGTCTACTCTATTAATCACTGAACTATTCTCATGCTATTAGGCCATTTACAATCTGCCGAAGGTATCTGATAAAATTTTGAGTTAATTCTCGACAACAAAGTTTCGTATGAAATTCATCATTTTAACGAAATGAGATCGTTTTCCCTAAATGTTAGTGAAGAAGCTAAACATATAGTTTAATAAGCGAAAGTGTCGTCGTGTCCCATTTCTAGAGAGACCTACCAAATCACTTAAGTGTTGACAGAATCTATTCTTCATCTATGAGCCATTGAGAACAAACAACAATCTTTTGAGTGAAAATTATTCAAAAGTTTTTTTGTAATTTAACTCGTAGAAATTGTGTTTCTCTCTTTCTCTCTCTAGCATTATTATTTGCATTTATAACAAACGCAAGAAAAATAACAACGAGATTTGACAGCCAAATAAACTTCCCCTGTCCCAGTGATTACAAAACAATAATAAATCAAATACGGAAAACTTATTATTATTATTATTATTAACTGAAAACAGAACACCTAAAGCATATCATTCTTGTTTCTTTATTTTTTCTTTCCTGAAAAAAAAATCGACTTGCAGATAAACAAACCTAATATAAATAATGCAAAAAGCAAAATAAAAAAAAATAGTATGGAAATGATAAGGAACAACCGAAAAAGATTTTTTATGATTTTCCATAAAAAGTCTATACCAGGAACCTGTTCTCATATTGAAGTCATCATTATTAGAACAAAATAATTAGAACAAAATTCATCATTAAGCGTCATTATTAGAGCAAAAAAATATGCTTGGTTTATTTATTGTCATTTCTAATAGATAATTTTGTATTATCGTTTTTGAATGTTGGTGCTAAAAATATTTTGATTAAAACAAAAAGGATACGACTAAACAATTTTAGTGAAGATCCTAAATACCAGTTTCCACAATATTTTGTCTAACCAGAACCTAGTTGATATTTGCAGAAAGGAAGAACGGACAAATAAAATGAACAGGTAACGGTACAAAAGAAAAATAGTCAACACTCCGCACTTGGCGAAACGAGATAAATCTCGAAAAATGAATTATCTGAAACTATTAAAACGTTTCATTATTTTATTAACATGCCCATCTATAAAATTATTCTCATACTCCTGTGAAGCTTTATTAATAATTGCATCTCACAATGATACTTGAGCACTTTGGCCTCAAAGAAAGCTATCGTTACTCTGTGTGGTGCTGCCATCTTTTGGTAATGCTAGTTATACGAAAAAAACAGTAAACGAGTTTTCTAACATTCGATGAAAAATAGTTTTTTACTCATTTGGTTTTTCATAAATATCTATCATCTTGAAAAGATGAACAAATTGAACAAAACTCACGTATTTAACTGTTTTATATATCGTAATCATTAACCATTATTTTTAGTGTTTACAAAAACAAATATCATCCAATGAAAGCGGAAAAAAAGGCTTAAAATGTTGTCATGTTTCACAGATTCAATTTCAACGAAGAGTCTTATTTTTTCCACAGAGAGTAATGAAATTACTGTTAAGCGCTATTCAGAGATACAAAAAACGCACGATTGAATCTATTCATTAATTGTCGTGTTTCCCTTTCATATAACTCCATGGATCACTTCACGTGTTCACGAACTCGAGTGGTCACGAGCAATCCGAAAATTGTTGCTGGGCAATTGTTTAACTGGAACAGAAAGCATTCTTTTCTCTAGTCTGCAGATTTTACAGCTGCACTGCTGAAGGAAATCGTCATTTACTACTTCGCATGAGTGAAACAAAACAGAGCAATTAATTACGTAAATTAATTAAGAATACTAATTCATCCATTAATCTTTACAAATGGAAAGGAAAAGAACACAACAATAAATGCACTATCAACTGCGGAGGAAAATTAATTAGCAAACAATAGTCACGTAATTCTTTGAAGCACAGTTCAGCGAGAAAGCGACTTGCTAGTTAGAATTTACATTATATTAGGGAATAACGGATTTGTCGGAGCTTGCGAGCCATTTCAACTTCTTAGGTAGGTACAAGTTGTTGTTCTTGTTAACTATTTTGCCAAAGATCGTGAAAAAATGTTTCATAAATTTAACATTTAGATTTTATAACAATAAATAAGTAATATCTCATTGGTTATTTCTATGTTTCTGTGTTTGTCAATGGACAACAATAGCTTTAATGTTTCCTTCCAATTGATTTTAATTTTATTTACGAAGTAAGTTCAATCAAACATGAAAATAATAATAATAAACAAAAGAAACTTTGTTAACATTTTTTCCTTCACTCCGTGTATTAGGAAATACTGTTTTATCTTATAATAAATGGAAATACCCATATAAATAAATCAATTTAAATTAAATTATTTCATAATAAAAGTTTATAACCAAAGTAACAAATTCTAACATCACGACCACATGAAGAAGCGATATCTGTACATGGACTGTAAACGAAATATTTACAGTCTATTCAAAAAATATCACGAACAACGCGTTTCACAATCTTTCCGTTTCACCCTACAGGTGGCACTCATATCTCTATGAGAACCACTATACATAACACTGGAGGTACAGTGTGTGTGTGTGTCGTACTGTTCATTCATATGGGCAAGGGACTAACAGACTTCGACAAAAAAACACATGACTGTAGAGCACCATTATCCGGGAAACTTCCTATAGTGCAGACCAGGCGTGGCCAATATATGATGAGTGGTAGCGTCAATAGCTTCCCACTTTTAGACAGAACTTAAATAAAAATAAACTCTGCATTTATTTCAAGGAAATAGTTATATGCATTGAATCACTGTATTTGTTAAATCATTTTACTACTGGGAGAACAATATAAAATACTTGATTGATTTAAATATAAGTTTTAAAATTATATTTAATTAAATATTTCTAGTTTTTTTACATGTAACACAACTTAATGAGAACACTGAGGGCGTTCATGTGAGGGAACAAGTTCATCAAAGTCGATTTTCAAAGATGATGACGATATTCGTAACAAATCCTGAAGTTGGTCATCAGTCAGTTGGCTTCTTTGTGACGATTTAACCGCCCTCTATAGTTGAGAAAGTGCATTCACATATATGTATGTGCTTCCAAACATAGATGCAATTCTCAAGCTGAAATCACTCAATGCAGGATATTTTCCCCTTGGTTCCAGTTTCCAAAAGTCAATACCTATCTCCACCCTTGACTTGAAAAAGGGGTCACTTTGAAGGTCACACAACTCTAATTGAATAGTGTCATGCTGCTCTGAAATGTCGCATTTCATTGGGTTGTTAAATAATGTCAGCTGTGGCCGCATGTCACCGAAGTCAGAAAATCGCATACTGAATTGCTCCAAAAGTTGGTCTAACATTGGCACAGAAAACTTGAAGTCAATGTCATGGCTCTCCTCGCAGGAAGGGATATGTACCAAGTTTCCTCTGACTAGGATGAATTTAAAAACCTTCAGTCGACTTATGAACCCATCTAGGTGTCCAACTAAATGTGAGATTGTTTGGTTACGTTCCTGTAACTTCACGTTCAGTTCATTCATGTGGTGTGTGATGTCTGTTAGAAAGGCGAATAAGCTGTTAAAATGAGGATCACATAGTTTTGTGCTTAGTTCTTTGTCTTAAAACTGTTTTTGCTTAGTTCTTTGTCTTAAAACTGTTTTATTTCCTTTCTCAAAGCAAAACACCGTTTCAAACAGTTCCCTCTGTTTAGCCAACGTACTTCTGTGTACAATACTAAATCGTCATATTCTGCCTCCGTTTCTGTTAGAAAAGAAAGAAACTTTTGGTGTGTCAAGGCCCGATTTCGGCCCTTAATTAGATTCACACATTTCATTACAGTTTTCATAACATCCTCTATCTCCAGAATTTTACCACACAGAGCCTCCTGATGTATAATGCACTGCAATACTGGGCAATTGATTCCAGCCTTCCTTAGTAAGCCAACTAAGCCTGTTTGAGTACCACGCATTGATTTGGCGCCATCTCTCACAATAACCGTGAGATTGTTGATGTCACCAGTAACATTTACAACCTTCATAACTACATCATAAATGTCTTGACCTTTGGCTGTGTTATGCAATGACTCTAATGCGAGTAGCTCTTCATTAATAACAAAGCCTTTGGAAACAGTTCGAATGAAAATTAGAAGTTGAGCTGTATCTGTTATGTCAGATGATTCATCCAGAGCCAATGAGAAGTAAGCTGAATCTGTAATTAACACTTTTTAATTTATTTAATATGCGAGAACCTATTTCCTCGACTCGTTTTGTTACAGTTTGTTTTGATAGTGGGACGCTTTCAAACTCGCTGGCAATTTTATCGTTCCCAAATGCACGTGCCATTTTCACAGAACAGTGTTTTACAAATTCACCATCAGATAATGATTGTTTTGCTCTTGCTATCTCTGCGCTTACAACAAACAATGTCAGGAGTGAGCTTTTTTGTATTGATGTTGGTTTAGTCAAAATAGATTTCTGAGCACAAACCGTTCTCTTCAAATTACTTACAATTTTAGTACGTACTTGTCCAACGTATTCTTGGTATTTAGAGGCATGGTGTTGTATGTAGTGGCTTTTGAGGTTATATTCCTTGTGCACAGACAATACTTGCAAACACAAAAGGCACTGCGGTTTGTTGTCGTTATTGTTTATAAACAGAAATTCGTTTTCCCATTTCTCCTGAAATGACCTGTTTTCTACATAGATCTTACGTTTCTTACTCATAGTACACAAAGGCTATAGTAACTGACCAGGAGACACAAACTACAACAATAACACTGTTAACTGTGAAACTGAGTCTCTGAAACTGATCACTGTAACCAGAGCAGAGCAAGTGACTTTCAATGATGCGTTACTCTGGAGCGCATAGAAATCTACCACTACTACAACTCGCACAAAGCAGTAAATTTTATAAATTGAGTAATTTTTTTAAAGCAATTTTGATTCTCCGTGTTGAGAATTTAAATTGTTTCCGTCATCAGAAATAATGAATATAACTAGTATATCAATCAGAAAATTTGCGGTCGAAACTAATAGCTAAATTGATAATACATATAATTTAATATAGTTTTTATCGTACTGCGGGCCGCACAAAATCACGTTACGGGCCGCATGCGGCCCGCGGGCCTGCTGTTGGCCACCTATGGTGTAGACTGCTCGATGAGTGCTGTACTTAAGGTCTTTGGAGAATGGGAAGATACTGGGTAGAACAGCATTCGCCGGGGCAATGCTGGACACCCACGCTTGATCGAAGCTTGTGATGAACGCACGTGATCCCACCTTGTGCAAGCCTCTAGACAAAAACCTGGAACGGTTGTACGTGGAATTTAACCAAGAAAAGAATACCAGCGTTTCCCAGATCGCAATTCGACGTTCCCTCTTCCGTACGGCCTACACAGTAGGGGTCCCATTCAAGATACTTAAGCCTAATCATCGATGATTACGTCTATTTTTGCATTCGAGAGATGTCACTCGAAATCCCGTTGACAGCAATGGCATATGGACGGTAGGTGGCGGGTTAAGAGAAAAACTCGAAAAAAATATGTCATGGTCCAGCAGCGTTTTGTATCGGGAATGTTTTCCCGAGAATCATTTTAACCCGTGATATCAGTAGATATTCAGTGAATATTCTAAGCAAATTGGGTACAATTAATGATCACTGATATTTAGCGCCATGAAATAGCATGCACTTTTTTATTGAAAAATTCATACTTTACCGATGAGTCTGTAAAGTCAGCTATAATCATAACACAAAACCATACAATAAATTATCAGTTTAAAATGTTCACTCACCTGATTGCCTGGTGACAGCATTCTGGCAAAATGATTGTCTTCACTAAATGGACTGGCGGAAATCAACGCAGAATCTACGCGGGCATAGCTGAGTGTCTCTGAGGTGCTCATGATTTCCGTGTGAAAAGTGTCGTAAAAAACTCCGTTTCAGTTGAGAAGCATCATTTACATTGCACTCCGTCTTCTGAGGTCAGGAGAGCTGAAAAAATAAAATGTCACGTCATCGTGCTACAGAAAACAGTTCTTAGTTTACAACAAACACTAAGCAGGTCTCGCAAAGATTTGTGATTATACCGGATCAATGTTTGTCTTCAACTACATGATTTAATGGCTTTCACAATGTAAATCCGCTACTACGAGATTAGCTTTAATAGCTTATAATACACTTTAGGTGCTTAACCCCATCTATAATATTAATAAATAAATATTTTTAAGTTTGAGGTGGCTTCCATCACTCTTCAAAATGCGCTGTTTTGAAATTATCAAAAAACCTTACTTGCCTCACAAACATCTACTCTCTTTCCAGTCACTGCGTCATGTATTAGGTATGATTTAAGGGGAGACAGAAACTGACACGATATCCACCCACTCACTATCTGAATCTCACTACTAAGTGACCATCTCTGCGATTGGTTACTCATGATGACCTAGAAATTCGCAAGGGGTAGTTCGCCAATGAAGGAACAGCCAGCAAAGACGAATCATTCGTACAATCTGAGGGTCACACATCGTGTCAGCTGTGAATTACTCCCAGAATTTTTCTGCTCGATTCACTTCGATGGATCAACAAGAAGAGAATGAAATTCAACTACTGAACGAAGAGAGAAATCCATTATGGCATTCATGAAACATGATATTTAACTGATTATTAAACAGATAAATGTATCAACCGCAGTTAATTTGCAAATAAAATAAAAATCACTTCATTAGACAGATAAATAAAACTGGAAATTAAAAATGAATATACTGAAGGTTAAACCCCATAAAATTATCGCAAAATGAATTACGGACTGTATTTATTGCATGTAATTAATATAGTTCCACATAGTAATTATATAAAATTAAATATTCCATTTTGTCTCGCCTTTTCTTAAAATATTAATGCAACGACCACTTACTGCTAAGAAACCCAGTTTCTTATAAATCTGAATAATCATAATGAGAAGTTTATCGCAGTCGCTCAATGAACACATCATCGTCGCTGTGACGGTGCATAATTAAATATGTATAAATATTAATTTATAAATAAATAAATAGGTGTATATTTTATTATATAGTTATGAATAATGAGAGATAGGTCTTCATATAGTGATATATATGTTTCTTTATGCATGCGAATATATAAATATTTACATAATTATATAATAACTAAACTATTAGAAACAAATTTCAGAATAATACATAATTTTAAGACAAAATATTCATGCATATTTAGAGAGAAAGAGAGAGAGAGAGAGTTGATTGGTATCTTTGATTTCAAACTTGAATTTATCAGTCACTCTTACAAAAATACTAATAGTTCGACCCATCTTCTCCCATGTGACTTTTGCTTGCGTATTGCCTAAAAAAGCCACAATCAAATTCAGGATAAAGCAACAGCAGAGAACCTATTTAATAGACAACCAATTTGCATCCTTATTTCTCATATTCAAATACAGGCACATCAGGCTTTTAAAATTAGTTATGAAATATAAATCAAAGAGACTATTTTAAATTATATATATTTTATATGTTGTAATTTCATTCCCATCCTATTTAGCACGAAACTTGAGGTTATCCGCTTGAAAAGCAATATTTTTCAAACATTCTAAAACTGACCGGTCACCTGCTATACGTATCTTTATGAATATGACGACTTAATTTACAAAATAATGCTTTATATAACATATAATATAGTAAATTAAATACCCTGCCGCATCAAAGTACTACTAACCATCACGAAGAATGTTGTGGACGTATTGATGGGGAGCAACTACATCATGCGTTTCTTTAACAGAAACACAGAGATGCCTAACCTGTGCTGCCATCTATGAAGCAGATGTCATACTATGATACAGTGGTGTAAAATGGATGGCAGTATTGAAGGGTACTCAAAACTTAACTGTTTTGGATACAATATCATGATTGTTTCAAAAGACATTTTCTCCAGAAATTTTCTCTATGTCAGAAACTTTCAAGACTTTCTTTATTCGTGCTAAATTAAGACGTAAAAAACAGCCACACACTACATTTTGAAATCATAAGATTAGTAACTATTTTGTGTGATTCAGTAGTTTTTTCTATTTTAACGATTTTAAAAATATTAAAATGCCATGTTTCTAATGTAAAATTTTCAGAATTTTCTTTTAAAAAATTCACTTGGTGATATTCACCAGTGTTCTCGATATATCCTCTTCCATTACTGCTATTACAATGTCGCATTTATACGAACCCTAGTTATCCTAAAAGTGGGATCATGTGCTTATGACATTCAAACTGGTTTAGGATTAGATCTTAGATGTCTCTCACGGCTGAAGCCGCCAATGATAGAAGAACAGCATGGTTGTTAACTGCTCTTGTTCATCTGGCCAGTTTGCCTGTTTTAGGAGATGAACAATCCGAATTTCTGGTAGCTAAAGACTTACCACATGAGACAGAAACGACCTTATAAACATTCTTCGCGTCTAGAAAGGATTCGAGCCCATGTCGTCCCAAGCGAAGGGTATCGTCGATACAGACTTAGTTATGAAGACTGCTGCTAATAATACTGAAACTGCTGTAAAAATCTACTGTAAAATTTTAGCTGAATTCTTTACTTCGCCGATAGATCAATAAACAACATCCACACGCACATATAGACTACTGATATGTTAAAGAGCAAAAAATTATAAAAATTGCCAATGAACTTGAGTGGGCCAAGATTGAAGTATCTTTCATAGTATCTCCTAGTTGCAGGGTCATTACGGTACTGGAATTTCGTTAGTTTGCTGTGAATCTTAGTGACCGAACCAATGAGAAGGGTAAAATGTCCACGGTTCTCAACAAGATAAACAAAACGACGTTTGACTTTTAGCGCACATTTGGACTACTTCAAAGCATACAAAAATCTGTTAAATCACATTTAATATATTTAGAAGCAGTAAATGAAGATGGACTCCGAAAATCCATTATAATGCTTAAATGTAACATAATATGTGTTTTCCTTGTACAACTGAAAACAGTAAAGTGCAACTAATACATTACACTGCCACTCACTGTAATGTATGATTACAGTGGATAGAATCATACATCATAACGAAGAAGAATAAACTATTTTGAGCTAAGAAAAGCAGCAACCCTTTGAGGTCGACGATCCAGAAGACAGATCATTCAGGGTTTCAGCGGAAACTCATCTCGGCTGAAAGGTCCTAAACTCACTGGTGAACTGCAGTTAATCCATTTGCTACTTTTCGCTAATCCGTTTACTTGCTAGCAGATATTGTAGCCAACATCTCTTTTCAACCTGATGTTTAATTTCAAACAAGATAAAAAAGTAACTTTAATCCATGGACAATTTGTTATGGCAACCCTCCTCCTCGCCTTCCATTAGGGTCAGTAAAAGATGCCATTGGATGGATAGAAGAAAGTGGGAAGAAAGCATGAAGTAAAGAATGATATTAGATTTGAATACTTGTACGTGTGTATTCAAATATACTGAAACGAACTACGGCTCTCTTCTTATCTGTTTCCAAAAAATATATATATATATATATATTTTGAAGATGTTTTTATTAAATGAACGAAGAGAAAGAAAAAAATTCTATGAGTATCACATTGTGCTGTAAAAGGAAGATAAAGAGCCACTAATTCTTGTGTCAATGGATTCAAGGGAAAGCAAAAGAATCGCTGACTCCACTTCTGATTAATGGCGTCAACACAAACATCTGCAAAAAATGCACGAAAAAGAAATACTGAATCTCCATCTGATAGTGGATGGAACAGATTCTTAAGACTTTGTTAATCAAATTTTTCTTTTCACCTTCAAGGATTTTTGGGAGTTTGTTTACAGATAAATCGTCCGTATAGCAGCAAAGGTGAATCGTACTAGTTCCATAAAATTATTTTCATTGTTGGCGTTTCGCTAAGAGCCATCTAGAAGCCCATTTATAATGACAATGACACGAACTCCCCGAATTACAAAAATTCCATGAAATTTCTAAAATGCTCAAGAGACCAAACATACAAACTCTTTCAGGCCTCCAAATTTAGTAGGCTGGTTGTAATATGGCGAATAAATAAACTCATCTATCCGTTTCTAATTACCGCATATGTCGGCGTAGGACGACCGGTAGAACGATAGGCTATTTTTAGGTTTTTAAGCTTATGTAGGTTGTATAAGACGCCCCCCAATTTCTTCTTTCTTGTATTAATGCAACGTTAGGTATTGTTGTTATATCCGTTATTTTTATATCTATGCATATCCGTTATTTTTTTGCATAGCATAGATTTAGTATTTAAGTGAATTACCCTAATTAAAAGTGATTATCCCCAATTTTAATTAATTATTAATTTTGCATTTTTTTTTAATTTTAGGATTATTAAAATTGTTATTTAAAATCATGGAACCAGCAACAAAACGAAGAAAGTATGAAGCTCGATTTAAAATAAGGGTAATTGAAATGACAAAGCAAAAACTAATAACTGTGCTGCTGCAAGAAAGTTTGACATAACCGAGAAGAGGGTAAGAGAATGGAGGAAGAAAGAAGATATTTTAAAACAACTTCCAAGGAAAAAAATGTGCGATGAGAACGGGAATCACCCGATGGCCGCAACTGGAAAATCACGTTGGTATTCGAACAAAGGCAGAATGGTTATCTTGTTACAAAAAATATGATTAGAGCATTTGCACTAAAATGGTCAAGATTGAATCCGGATGAATGTATAGAATTTCAAGCTACTTCAGGATGGTGTAATCGTTTTATGAAGAGACAAAATATGGTAATACGACAAAATACGAAAATTGCTCAAACACTACTAGAAGATCATGACCACAAACTTACCAGTTTCCATAAATTTATTATTCAGTTGAGACAAGAACATAAATTTCTATTGTAAAATATTGGAAATATGGATGAAACTCCTATGCGCTTTGATATGATAAGCAATAAAACAGTGGAGTCAAAAGGTAAGAGTATGCTAGTTCGAAGCACAGGTCATGAAAAAACAAGTTGTGTAGTCATGTTGTGTAGTCATGTTTGGCTGATGGAACCAAGTTAAAACCAATAATCATAATCAAACGTAAACTTAAACTTAAGATAAAATTTCCTTCAGGTGTTCTTGTACATTTTCACGAAAAAGAATGGATGGACGAAAATTGTGTGAAATTATGGATAAATAATGTGTGGAACACGTTATAATGAAAATATGCAGTTTATTTAGTATGGGATATGTTTCGTAGCAATTTAACTGAGAATACTAAACGTCTTCTAGAAAAAAATAGCACAAAAATTGCTGTTATAGCAGGTGGTTTAACTTATATATTGCAACCACTAGATGTCTGCTTGAACAAACCATTTAAAGATCACATGCGAGAAGAGCGGAATAATTGGATGTTGACTGATAAAAAACATTAACAAACGGTGGATCTATGGGCGCTGCATCACTTGATATGTTGTGCAATTTTGTGATCAAAGCATGGAATAAAGTAAAAGTAGACACTGTAATAAAATCATTTAAAATGTGTGGTATCTCTAATTTTATGGATGGTACGGAAGATGATCTGTTGTGGGGCACTGATGAATGAAAACGAAATCAATTCACCGGATTCGAACTGGGATCCATATGACGATCATTTAAACAATGAATATGAAGAACTATTTTCAACAGATGATGAAGAAAATTAACATGAAAATTGAGATTAATAATTATTTGTTTTTTAAGACTTACATCTATTGTAATATTTTAAATAAATTTATGTAACAAAAATTAATCTGATTTGTTTATAAACACTATCTGTTTTCTTAAATAACGATGTATTGTAACTACCTAAATTTTCGTCCAAGAAATTAAGCTTCCCTTTTTATACTCGCCGTATAAGACGACCTATGATTTCGAGGAGTTTTCTGTAGTATTTCAGAGTCGTCTTATACGCCGACATATACGGTATATACAAACAAGATGGCAAATATGAATATTTTATATCCTTAATTAATTTTAATTGTATCTACTCACCGATCTAAATTGGTAACGTAATAAATTTAGTCAATTTATCAGAGCATCTCGAAATATACGGAGCAAGAACATAACATAACGCTGTAGTTGTAACTCTGGGATAAATATATTATGACATGAGCCCAATTTGAAAAATGTTTCTAAAAACAATTTGCTGCGTAAGGAAGGGAGGGGTTTACATAACGGAGAAAAGTGTTACATCATTTAAGTATGACCTCTTAGTTAAGATCTTGGTTGATAAACACACGAAACGCTGCATCCTGAGATGAGTTTCAAATCCCTTCTGTTTTATTATTTCATTTAAGTATGGGGCTTTTCGTAGATTGGCAGCAGAGAAAGAAAACATGCTTAATCTAATATCATATACAAAACAAATAAAACATTCCATTTATTACTTTTTAAGTCGCGTCAAAATTCTCTCCAATGTAATATTCTAATCAGTCTTCTGAAATTATATTTTTAATATCCCGCACAGACCTGTGTTGCGTTTTCTGTGACTCCATCTCCGTAATATTACTTATCTCACTGCATTATGATGAAATCTAAACAAAAACAACAAAAAATTGTCTCGTGTCTGTGATTAGATGAGTTCCTCTGAATTTTTTGTCTCCGCAGTGCGTTAACCTCTTGAGGTGTGCGATAGCACTTGGTGCATCTAATTTAAGAAGCTCAAGGAATAAGCTTCCTAGAATTTAAAGGGCGAGATGCTCTTGAAGATGAAGTTATTACATACAAAAACGTGGTGTCAAAACGCTGCACGCTGCTACATAAAGTTATGTAAGGTGCTGTATAGCATTTCGCCATAAGACAAGGCAAGATGTCCTTTTTTTTCTGTTTTCAAACAGCTCAAAAATATTAAATGAACTTTTAACTGCACACTAGCATGAAAAAAAAAAATCTGAGCAAAATGCGCATATGCAAAAAAAAAAAGGGGGGGGGGGATGAGATATCACATCATACATAACAAATATCCGAACTTCGTATTCATCTTCATTTCGCTGCGTCTTTTCCTTAGTTTTCGCTGCTAAATAAACGTCATCGAGCGACAATTTCTGGTCGCAATGATGCAACACTTGTAGATAAATTAAACTTCCTGATTATGCGCTGATTACCATCTCTGTGTTCGAGTTTAATTACGAACTAATCGCAGTTTATCCAGAGGCACAGAAAATATCCCTCGAGTCATGCAATTTTTAATTGTGGTTGGCTTCCAGCTGTTTGTTTTACATATAAATGAGCTGCAAGTAAAGGCGGTAATCAGGCACAATTGGATTATCTGTGGCTTCGAAATGAGACTGCTGTTGCCTAGGGTGGAATGAAGCACTTATGTGGTGAATGCATGTCTGGTGTGGCACGGCCAAGCGTTTGTGTTCCTGACGCCCTCTTGCAGCTAACAAGTGTACTTGTGTTCGCTCTTAAGCAAAACATCATTACAAATTACATTACTTGTATGATGTGTACAGAAACAAGTGGGTCTGTAATCAGTTTAGGGTTAATACATTGGGCTGGCGTTTAGGAAATCAATCTACGCAAATGTCAAAAGTTCTGATTTTGTTTTCCATTGCAAAAGTACTTCAGAAAAGATTGTTTTAAAATGAATAAAGGAATCCTAGTTTCACTAACATTTGTCAAAACTTACGTTTAAATGATACGAACTATATCGCTGTTCCAAATGAATCGTTTGCTATTTTATCAAAAAAAAAAAATGTTCGCATACAGAAGAACATCTAATAGCACAAAGGGGCAGTGGATAGCTGTGCTTAAGTTCTGAGTCATAAAGCACATTATAACAGGGCCAAATACTGACCGAAAACTGTACTGTATATATGAAGGCAACTCTATGCTACAGACAGAATGAGACTAATTGTGAAACGAAGTCGATATTTGCAAAAGATTGCTAAATACATTGTAGAAAAATAACCTTCCCAAACGCTCTCAAACTAAATTCATCATATGTTCAAATAAAGTTCAAACCAGGGAGATAAATTATTATTGTCCAGAAAGTTTGCTGATACTCATTTACACTCATTTACAAGAACATTGACACTTTATTAGATGACAAGAGATATTGAAACACATCGGGATCATGCATAGTTCAAAAATCACAATTTACTATAAAATAAATAGAACAGTATGTCAAGTATGTCAAGGAGGCATTTACTTGTAATACACGCTAATCGTTGATCTAAAAAAAAAAAAGACATATTGCTGATTTTTAATAACAATAATTAAGTGGGATTTTGTCTCGTCCTTAACAGCCAAGTATAGTACGCCCACAGATTAGAGACCCTTCAACACTTGTGCGCATGTCAGAAGGAGAATCCATTCCTATAATAGGGTAAT
Source organism: Typopeltis vanoorti (assembly GCF_054136105.1). Classification (NCBI taxonomy): domain Eukaryota; kingdom Metazoa; phylum Arthropoda; class Arachnida; order Uropygi; family Thelyphonidae; genus Typopeltis; species Typopeltis vanoorti. The sequence continues at coordinate 79,986,054 of NC_143570.1, forward strand.
CAATGCGTTTCGTGGGATGAGTTGTTTATTATTACACGTCGGAAAATTAACTTCTCTTTTATGATCATAGTAGTTTTTAAAGTGGTAAATATTTTGCTTGTATAGCAGTTGGAAAATTTAAGTATAAAGCACGTAAATTCGCGTGTTGGTGACCAATTCGTACATCGCCTTATTTTTTTCTCCTCTTCAACATGAATGGACTCTTCATGGTAGCCTACCAACGACAGCTCTCTATACTGTGGTCGGACTATAACATTTGGTTATTTTTCTCATGGAAAAGAGAACTGCACAACTTACTATTGTGCAAATAACTGGACTAAGAGACGATTAACAATCTTTTCATAGCGATTTTATGATGCCATCTTCTTCTTCTCAGAGGAAGACTGAAAGAATGATCTTTGTACATAATTCACGCTACTCTTACAGAAAAAAAGTGTGTGTGTGTGTGTGTGTGTGTGTGTGTGTGTGTGTGTGTGTGTGTGTGTGTGTGTGTGTGTGTGTGTGTGTGTGTGTGTGTGTGTGTGTGTGTGTGTGTGTGTGTGTGAGTGCGTGCGTGCGCGCGTGCGTGCGTCATATTTCGTAAAGATGAGCAGTTAGCCTAAACAGAAATTTCCCCGAGGAATGATTGACTATTGGTTGCGGTGCTCTCTCTCTCTCTCTCTCTCTGAAGTATCGTGTGTGTGTGCACTGGTAAAGTCCTCAGACACTTCCAACCGAATATGCGATTTGTCGATAGCTGTGCGGACCATACCAGATGCTCTGTTCTCATCAGCAAAAAACAGCGGCTGTTGTCCAGAAACTATAACTGATCAAAGTGAAAGATGGACATCGCAATAGCCACGAGCTACTTATTTTTTATAAGATACTGCATTGCTTCCCACACGGGCTCTATTGTGAGAATCCACGCTCTTCTTCCAATGTGGAATCAGGCGTTGGCACAAACAGAATAAAAAACGGTTAAAGCGATATTAGTTCGGTTTTACTCCGTTTTGATTATGCACAATAAAAACTCGGATTCCCGAGCAGAGATCTATCTAGTTCGTACATCATAATAAAATTGCGAACGTCCCTAACTTCAGTTTAGTTATTAATTTATTAATCTAATTAGGTTTTAACTTTGTGTAAAATATAAAATAACGAATAAACAAATCATCCAAATGTACACTATTCGAAATTAATTATAAGAAAATTGGACTGACGACCGAAGCAACTAAGGCTATGAGGCTGGTGTCTGTTCACTGGTGTGTTCTTCGGCTGGTTTGTCTGTTCTTTGCGATTGAAAACGTGGATTTCAGAAGTGAAACCGGCCACCTCATATATACGACTGGCTGATTTACAATTATTTGAAAAGCCCTTAGAAAAGTTCATTGTAGACGGGATTTGAACCCAAATCAAACTGGGAGATAAAGAGCGTATTTTCCATACTTTTTCAAAACATGTATAAAGATGAATATCAGATTTTAAAATAGTTTAAATTTTTAATCATCATATACTTTATGATTTAAGGGATCACCAGATCCCTTAAATCAAAAGGTGTGTAATGGCTGAAGTTTGTTCCAAAAAGGAATCGAAAAAAAAGGGGAAGAAAAGGAGGGAGACAGAGAGAGAATTCGATTTCTGATATTCTCCGATATTGCTGGCAAGAAGAAAACATATTGACAGAAATGTACCCTCCCTACCTGCACCCTGAATTTCTTTTCTTTCGATCAGGGAACCCAATGAGAACTGCTCTTATCTGCTTAACCAGCTGTTCCGTTTCCACATTCCATTTGCGGAAGGTGTGTGTGCTTGCGCTTAGGTGGCGTTTCTGTTTGTGTTTTCTGTTGCAGGGGAGGACAGAAATCGTAAATTCAATTGCGACATCCCGCTAGAGACTGCATCGTACACCATCTAAGACTAAGGATGTCAAAGTCAGTCTTAGTTTCGGGTTTCTTGGGGAATAAGAAACATCAGACTGTTAGTGAACGATTTGCTGTGTTAGAAGTGAAGCTAATTAAAAAGATCCAATTAAAATGACAGCATTCTCCCTTCCTACACGTTTTTCTCACAGTTTGCTGGCAGACAAAATAAATTTAGCTGCTGGCGGTTTCTTGTAGTAAAGAAAATAAAAAGTCTTCTGCTGTATCAGTTGCAAACTTCTGGAATAACAAGACTTTAATCTTAATCAGTTGATTTGAACTAGGAAAATACATCCGACACACACACACACACACACACACACACACACACACACACACACACACACACACACACACACACACACACACACACACACGCATGCACATATGTACGCACGCACGCACACACACAGACACACACCTTTACGAAGGAGCAATTCAAAAGTGTTCGCGTAGAGTTGCCACTTTCAGGGACAACCTCGTCCGTATGTGCTGCTTCTTCAGGTGAAGAAGTTTTGAGTGATGCTACCCCCTCGAATTTAAATCTTGATATCTATGACGACTCAGATGCCTTCCACTTTATGAAACGAAATTCTATGCAATGCTGAGACGGTCCACATTTTTGACAGTCTTCGTTTCTCATGCTTTTCGATTTTTTCTTTTCGCATGAGGGTTGTATGTAGCCAAAGTGTGAAGTCATCAGTATATCAATACACTTAAGACAAATCGGACTTGGGTATACTGATACACATGAAATAATTTAGTGCTGATATTTCAGACAATCCCGAATTTAAATTAGCAATAGAGAGGGCGCAGGGAGAGCAGCACGTAATAGCTTAACTTTTTCTCGAGCTGCAATATTTAGATATTGTTGATACAGGGCAGCAATAAAAGCAGAAGGAGGGTTTGGGCATTTAGTTTCAAATGGAATTAAACAAGTAACCTTTTCGAACAAATACAGTATAATTTTGATATAAAAGAAGTGTCGCATGTTTCATGTAATAAAAATTGTCTATAAGTTCAGCTCTGTCATTAGCATTCGAACAAAACCCGTTTAAGGTTTCTAGAGCTAAGTCAGCCCGAAGATACAAAACATACGAATTTGTGTAGACTCTACTTAAATTTGATAGCAATATCTAATTTCGGGCTGTAGATGCTTTTCTTAGTTTGAGACCTCTTTATGTTTATTAGGCGAGAAGTTCTTATGAAATATAATTAAAAACTATGCTCACACCCATTACTAATACACTACAGGTTTCTAAACTGCCTTTCGTGGGATGGATTATCAAATAAACTCGATGTATCATCACGGCTACATTCTGTGTGTGGGTATTGCAAATTATTATTTTCTAATTTTTAAAGTTCCAAGAATACCATCTTAAGTCTTCAGTTTATTTAAAACAATCTCACTGTGGATATTTTCAATCTGAATTTCTTTGTCAACGTTTATTATCTCCTGAAAATGAATGACAAATCGTAGCCCTCGCAAATAGCAAAATACTATTAGTGGGCCGGAGATTACGTTTGTCTGTTGGGCGGAGTATGGCTTCTCTTATAAAGTTCTTCAGAACATGCGTTTGCACTTTATCAACCTTAAAATTTTCTTCAATGGGAATAAATGTTCGGCTTAGCACGATTTTCCAAAATAGACCACTATTATCTAACTTAAATATTTGTGAGTTCACGGTTTCGATACACTTGGTTCAGTTCAACTGGGTTCGGCAAGTTTTGAATTTCTGCAACTCCTCCAGTCAGATTAATATTGTGGAAGTCAAGACGATCATTGAATTTCTGAAACCATCCGGACTCAGCGTTAAGTGTTTTAGTTTAGTTTGTTTCAGAATTTTCCTTGAATCGCTTAGGTCGAAGAGGGAACGCTTTCTTTATTTGATGCTCAACCCATAAAGCTAGAATTCTTCTCTGTTTACATGACTGCGGGAGTGGAGGGTTTCCCCTCCAGAAAATCGGGTTTTTCATCCCTCTAAATAGGCAAACCAGCCCCGTAAACACGCAGATCTACAGACACTTCGAGGAATGATGATAGGCTGTACTGGACCCCAGCTAGAAAGCAGTAACCGATACTGGTATCCCGGATGCTCGCATACTCTAAAGCAGGGATCGGCAACCTTTTCAGACTCGCGGGCCACATTCAACTTTTATTTTTAATAATCAGGCCGCAAGCGTTTAATTAAGAGAAAATAGTGAGTGAAAAAATACTTAAGTTTTCAATTTTTATTATATAAATTTTAAAAAACAGAAATATTTCAAGTACGAGATATGAAACAAGCATGTAAACGAAACTCAATGAAAAATTATTATCACATAAAAACAAAGTAATATAGTTTATCCATCACAATGCGGGTGTCTCCCTGTTTAATGCGACTTTTGTGATTGTTTTCCCTTAGCCAAATTATCTATATCCACTTTACAACCTGAGGTGCAAATTCGAATCGAAGCATGCAAAGTTCATCAGTCAGGTCGAGAAGATTTTTTTTTCTAAAACTGATGGCAGAAAATGCTTATTCACAAATATACGTGCTTCTAAATGCGACTATCATCTTCTTTGCGAAACTGATTAATATTTCAATTTTTTTTGGTAAGCATCGATAAAATGTTTGGATATTTTCTAACGAAAATGCGTTCTTTAATGTTTCATTGTGTTGTAATTCCAAAACTTCCATCTGTAATTGGTTTGATATGTCATCAATATCGACATTAAAAGAGTTCAAAAATAATCGCATTTCGATGCTATTTTTATGAAAATCCACAAATCTTTTTGAAAATTCCGTTTGTAAATCTTCAATAATACCAACAAAAGTTTCCTTTTGATGGTATTTCTAAATTGCACAGGTATAAAATTATTAAATGTATTATTTAAATAATTCAACATACGGGCCACATGCCATGTAAGTATGGTCAACCTTTTATGGGCCACCAAAAATGCACGCTTGGGCAGCATGCGGCTCGCGGGTTGCCGATCCCTGCTCCAAAGTTTAGCGCATGAGAGTATATTGTTGTTTAGAGTCTAAACAACAATCCTGCAGGTTTGATTCCAGCAAGGAGATTGTTGTTTGTGATTGTCTTTAGATGGGAGATGGATTTCACTGCCCTGTGTGTGTGTGTGTGTGTGACCACAATCCAGCTTAGAGGATGCCTGATCAAACAGGTAACTTTTGGCTCCAAAAGTTACCTGTTTGATCTCTAGAGCAGAATTTCCGGATTATTTAAAAATAAATAAAAATACAAGGTCCTCAACCCACTTACTGCACTATACTACAGCTTTACAACATCTCGTAGGTGGAAGTCCCATAAAAAAGTACAGAACTTTAAAATAATACGAAGCATCTGATCTTTTGTTTATAACAAATTTTCTCTTATTACAAGAGAAAATTCACTCAAAATTTAGCCCCTTTGGTGCCTCCCTGTTTTCAAATGACATTTTATTCTCGACAGAGAGTAGGCAATCTTCTTAGGACCCTTGACTAGCAGAAATTGGTACGAGGCTAGTTTCTACTCATGAACATTGTCGGTCATTCGGTACATTTCCTCCTACATGGTGTACATACGAGACGAGGATGACATAGTAGGCAACTGCAGCCATTGCATATTCCTATTCCTAAACAGTATGTATTTTATCTTCAAAACTTTGTTGTTTTGCATTCACTTTTCTGAGTGTTGCGGGACTTAAAAACCAAGTTTTTTCTGTAGTCAAAACAACGCTATTTACTACGCCAAAGATCGAGAGCATGCTCTTAATAATAATAAGCCCGATAAAAAGGTTTTGGTCAATAACTAGAACCGAACTTGTTTCATTCTTTCTTCTTCAGACATACAGTTATAGAAGCCACTACATGGTTCTGCAGACATGCCATGACTATCTTAACGTAGCTGAGAAGCGACAACAGACACCCCAGAACTAACTGAGAGAGAGAGAGAGACAGAGGCTGCGTTTTCACCGGAACAAAAAGGAAGTGCAATTTTTTATCCATTAGCGTTTTTGTTCTTTTATACCATTTATGAATAGGTATTATCGAGTATAATATTGTCTGATAATTGACATAGAAGGAAAAAAGTAAAACATAATGAAATAAATAAAAAGGGAAAAATCTGATCTTCTTTTTGGATAAGATTTAAAAAACGACGTTTTTTTGTCACAGGAAACTTGATAAGTTAAAACCATCATAAATGAAAGATAATTAGCGATCGGGTTGTTAGAAAACTGTTGGGGGGGGGGGAAGACTCAAAATTTGGATCCAATCCAACAATTCCTACAGTCTGATCATGTCAGATGGGGTGGTCATGCAAAATTTGCGTAAAACAAATAAGCGGGAAAAAAAAAAAAATATATATATATATATATTGCTCTTCATATATGAGACGTTATTTTTAGAATAAACTGGTGAATAAGAAAGAAAAATAAAACAATTGCACAGTGTGTGTGTGTGTGTGTGTGTGTGTGTGTGTGTGTGTGTGTGTGTGTGTGTGTGTGTGTGTGTGTGTGTGTGTGTGTGTGTGTGTGTGCTTGTGTGTGTGTGTGTGTCGTTTTAAAGAGATACAGTCAGAAATGCAATTAAAATAAAACAGTTGGGACAACTACTACTTAAAAATACCATATTAAAGAAAGCCAGAAAGTTTCTTTTAGTTCTTAAATTTATAACATAAAAAATTTAAAAAAAAATCCGTAGTCTGCTATTGTCTGTAACTCGGAAAAGGACAACGAAAATCTGCCCTGTAAAACCAAACTTTCTGCCAACGCCAGCACTTTCATCTTAATATTTCCTTAGGTTCCTCACTTGGGTATTGAACTTGAAAAGCATTTATTTGTTAATATAATATTTTCCGAAAGCCTGTCTTTTCTCTTTGCTTGATCTGATGGTTAGCGTTTTGAAACCTACTGCGCTTCAGAAGCACAGCTAATAAATGAAGAATATTTTGTGATGCCGACACTGAAAATTAAACACGTGTATTTGCAATAAAATAGTAATATCATCGACGTCAAAGATATAGACAGTTCCAGCCTTCGCACAATGCAGGAAACGCGACATTCACTGAGCCACCTTTGCGCTAAAAACTGTAGGAAGTTAGCATAGGCTAATTTTCTACAGGTTTTCTACAATCTGGCTTTTTCCACTCTGGCTTCCTACAGCATTGCTACGACTTGAACTTGAAAAGCATTTATTTTACAACCATCTTTATACAACCAGTGACGTTAATTCTAAACACATCATTCTCATAATTCCATGAATATGAAACTTAGAATGGATTGTGTACAAAATCAGAATTTAAACAAGTGTCTTTTTAAATCGATATCCTCGGAGGATTCACTTTATGCAGGGTGGCCCATAAGTAATGGAACATGCCGTAGAAATAATACGTCTTTGTGAAAATGCGTCCTTTCTACATTCTATATTTCATGACTTATGGGCCACACTGTACATTAATGGACATGACATGAAAAGTCAAGATGGAAGAAAAATAAAAATAAATAAGGAAAATGAAGGAAACAAATGCAAACAAAGATGAAATGATTCACGTTCTATAAATGCATCATTATAACTCACATCACTCCATTTTATTATTGTCTGTAGTTGTAAGGTGATTTGCAAGCTTAAGGCAGAACTCCTCCAGTGACATTGCCTACGATAAATCGTAATAACATAGGCCTGCTACCATCCAAATAATGTTCACAGCACAAATCTCCAGTTATGCCGTCACTGACTTGTTTGCATGAAACCGCCGTCTGATGGTCGTTAAAAGAAGTAATAATTGCTAGTGATGTCGCCATAGAAACTGTCATCAGAACTGAAAACTTCTCTTAAAATCACTGTATTGACTTAGATGGTCAAAAGGAGTTCGATATTTATTTATTACCAGCACAGAATTAAGAGGGATAAAAAAAGGTTTCTGGAGGTAGAAATGCAGGTTTGTTCGAAGACCATAAGAAGAGGAAGCTGAGAACTGATAAATGACGGGATGTCAGAGGCGGTAATCACTGGGGATGAGGAGCGGACAGCAGGATGAATGGGACTGTTACAGCCGATCGATCCGCTTCTCCTCTCTCTCTCTCTCTCTCTCTCTCTCTCTCTCTCTCTCTCTCTCTCTCTCTCTACCTGCAGCTAATAGGTGAAGTTATTTGTTTGGGAGGATGCCAAAGGCAGACGAAAAATAAACAAAACAAGGTACTGGTGCTCATTTCTCCAGCTTTTCAATGCTCGGACATGGAATCCGTTCACGACATTAGGCTCTAAGAAATTGTGATTGCACTTAAGTGTAGGTGAAGAAGTAAGAATTTGAGCTGTTCGAGCTGCACCACACAGCATCATGGGGAGGAGGGTATTCGAATGCACGCTTATTATTCCCGTTTTCTTTTCGTCAAACAGTGCATTTAGGCAGAAATGCTTTTGGTGATTTGAACGTTATAAGTACACGAAGCAGCGAATTCTTTGCCAAATTCTCTTGAGGGATCTTCCAGCCTCTCCAAAACAGGCTTACTAGCAAACATACTGAACTTTAGAAGAGCAGAAAAGTATTTGCACCTAATACGTTACACATACATACATATTATAAAAACAGACTGTATTCACCACCGGTCGTGGACTTGAACTGCAATAGCTATTATCCCCATTTTACTTGATGAAAACGACAACTCAATGAAACAAATATTTGTCATTAAATGTTTTATTAAATTATTAAAAAAAAACAAATAAATTATTAAATATATTAATAATTTATTTGTCAATAAATTATTAATAATCACTACATCTAATTGTAATAAATGAAGACAAAGTATTAAAATACTGCACATCTGTGAATTTAGTTTTCGGTGGTAGCTGTGCGTAGATAGAAGATAATCTTGGGTACCATTATAATTACAGCATAAAATGAAAAAAAAAAAGCAAAATATAAATGCTATCATACATCAATGACAGCTAGTTCCCTCACTCTTTAAGATAAATATATCTAAAAGAAACATTTATTGGCTCAGGGAAAGAAATATTTTTTTATGCACTGAGTATCAATAAAAAGAAATAAAAATGCATGTTTTTCTGTGTGTATCAATAGAACACAGAAACAACAGTGAAATTATTATTATTTGTTACTGGTACTTATTCAGTTAAAAGAGTTTTGGAGATATTGATCCCAAACACAACAAGAATTATCATTCACAACAGTATCCGTTGTATAGAAGTGCATTTAAAATCTATTTTGCATCAATCTATCATCGTTGTAGAGGTTTGTGACTCCCCATACCTTCAAATTACTTCAAAATCAAATCCATAAAAACTGGATACTCTCTCTGAATCAGTATCAGTGGAATCTCCAGTGCAGGCAATTTATTTCAAACGGAGTATGTTTCGATCGTCATAGCAGTTCTAAAAAAAGTCGTGCAATAACTCTTCTATCGGTATTTTAATAAGGGCTAATGTTATCATCTTAACAGGTATAGCAGCTTTGATTGACGGCTAATTTGCTTGGCCTGATGCTAACCAATCCGAATTGTGAACTAATATATTCCATCAGAACTGATTTTGTCAGATATTTTTGCATCATCCACATGCTAGATCATAAATCAAAGAAATTTTAATTCATGAAAGTTTTTTAATAAATTAAAGAAATTAATGAAATTTGTGGTTGAAAGGCGAATATAATTTTGATGAGGTTAGTATCGCATAGTCCTGTACGATTTCTAATATTTCTACGTTAGTTAAATCGTCGGTGGAATAGGCATAAAAACTATTTTAATTAACAACATGAATTTGCACGTGACAGACTTTGAAAACACAACAGCTCCAATTCGACATTTTTAGTTCTATCAGTACATTGTGCTTTCGGCTTATGATTAATTTGGTTTAGACAGTTTTTTTTAAGAATTAGAAGTCGAAAAATTTGTAAGAAATAAGCCAAATGTTTAATATTTCAAAAACATTGAAAGTAAAAATGATAACTATTTATAAACATAATTTTTAAAATTAAATAATCAACTAAAAGCATGCAGGAAATTTCGGATGAAGCTGATTTAGGGGCGGGTAGGTTGAGATCATTTATGCTGGTTTGATCTTCTTAAAGTAAATAAGGGTCACTGTTCTTTCTAACAGCTAAGCTAAAGCATGCACCACGTGATGTATCTCAAATTCAAAAAACTTTTATACTGAACTGAAACAATTAATACCGAATGAAGGTGGTAAATTATAAAGGCTTCTGAATAACAACGTTTGAATTGTAAGTTTTCTCTCTCTCTCCAGTTTATGCTATATTTATTTAGGGGCCATTCCTTTTGCAGAGTACATTTTTTCCCTAGAGTCTTCGAATAATGGCGTGTCCCTCAGCATACAACGAAATAAATTTTTAAGTTCCCATTCTATTTTAAGTATCACATCCCATTGTATATTCACGTGTATTAAATATACAATAGAAATCTCAAATTTCGGGAACACGTTGCTAAAATTTTGCGGACAGCAGAGCGCATTATGACAATAATGCGGATAACGCTCACGTAGAAGTAAGGATATTATGGTTTTGTTGTATAAGGCTTTGTTCAGGCCGCATGTGGACTGTTGTGCACAAAAGTGGTCACCTGGTTTTCAAAAAGACGAAGAGATATCGGAAGATCCAGAGACGATTGACTAAGGTGGTTTCTGGTCTATGGAATGTTCAGTACGAAGACAGATTGAAGAAATACAATTTCCAGAGACTGGTAGATAGGAAGAGAAGGGGGGGGGGGTACGACTGAAACATAAATTGCTAAGGGTTTTTTTAACAGATTTAGGTGGAAGAGATTTTACATAAATTGGGAAAAGACGGGGGGGGGAAACAAGAGGTCATCCCCGGAAGCTGTATAAGGAGAATGTAAGCAAGGGGAGGGAGGTAAGGCGCAAGTTTCTCTCTCTCTGTGTGTGTGTGTGTGTGTGTGTGTGTGTGTGTGTGTGTGTGTGTGTGTGTGTGTGTGTGTGTGTGTGTGTGTGACCTCCCGCGATGAGTCTTTTGATTCCATGGAGGCCTGATAATCATAACTGACTGTTCAACCAGAATGAGTATTAATTATATTATTATTAAATTAACTTAAATATTTTATTACTGGCGAATGAACCGTCTTCTTTGTAACATAAGAAGAGAAAATTTTGATAAGGTTCTACAAATCCTATATCACTACTAATATTTGATATAACTGTTTTTAAAAACGATCTAAATTTTTTTCATATTATATTCGATGAAAATAAATGCAGTATGTCATTATTTTGATCTGTGTAACATGAAAAAGAGGAGGCACATATTTCTAATTTGTATTCCGAAGATTATTTGGTATGACCCTGTAGCTTTCTTATCCTTCTATTTGTAGTCGAACAGTTGCATGAATGATGAAACGAATCCGAACTGCTGGTAACCGGTGAATCAGCAACGTGGATTTTAGGGTATACTTCCTACGCTTTCTTCATAACAAAAAAAGATCTGTTAAACAGCGGGCTGTATGCAAATATCTGTGCTTTTTACTTCTCACTCTTCTTAAATATCCAAAACAATATGATAACCAAACTATATTTCTAGGGATTTGAGTTCCTTTAAAAATAATCCAAAGATTCATTTGCTACTAATTTAATATTCAAAATGATAATGGAAACGAAACTCGATCTAATGTAACTGAAAAACCATAATGGATATCTAATCCTAGTGAAGCATAAAGCGCTTAGATAAAGGCATAAAACTCGGGAATATAATCCACTGTCTCATCTTTGCAAACTATACGGATGGACTCGTTGTCACTGTAGTTGTAATAAGAAATGTAATGGCATAATAAGTGATTAAGAATTTAGAATGCAGCCTTCAACTAAGGATGTGCTTATGTAAAGTATGATGCACTGGTTATTGATTTTGAACATGAATATTTTCCTGAATCTACTAGCCAAATGGTGTGAAACAGCAGCGTAACGACCTTGCAGCAAAACCCAATGTTGGGCCAGCGAGTTTTTGTACAATCTGCTTACATCTTTTCATGGACTCTGAAGAGATTCATCTCTTACTCTTTAGTGATCCACTGAAACTCTGTACTGGGAGGAGAGAGAGTGCCAAAAAATCATCGATGCCGCACAGACGTGAAATATAAATTTGTAGATCAAACACGCTTTTTTACGAGTGCGATTTTATATGCAGATAAACGAACAAAAATAACGAATAAATTTTAAAAAAATTACTAGGCAGAATGAAAATGTTGGCGATGTACTTTGCTATTATGACCGTATATGTTCTTATTCCTGACATAAATTTCAACTGTGAACGTGAATAAATAATCTCGTTCACATTTGAATAAATTTCAAATCTGAACGAGAAAATAGAAACCCTTTGCTAAAATGCCATTAGCAACATAAAAAAGTTTACTACTTAAAAACACATACTTACATGGAAATTTCTATTAGAATTCTACCAATCTGAAAAAAAAAGAAAGAAAAGAATTGGCGTGCTAGATATTTCGTATTAGACACAAAGAGTTTGCGTCTAACAGGAAACATCATGCACAAGAATAACAACTCGCTTCTCCCAGAAACGCCTTGCCATACCAAACAGAATTCGTAATCTGTTCTTTTCAATTTAATTGGAATTTCAATTTAAATACAACAGCGAGGCAGTTCGACTCATTTCCACATGCACCATGCAACGTACCTTGCTTCGCCTATGGTTCCACAGCCGGAGACCAACAATGGTACCCATGATGACGGCCAGTAGGAAATTTAATTTTACTTAAATTAATTAAAATTTCATTCACAATGTAACAAGCAACACGATTGGAAATCGTTCACACGACAAGGTAAAGTAAACAACAATATCACCAATGAGCCAATAAGCCACTGCTATAAACCCAGCTGGAGACATACAGCCAATTTCTAGCTCTTCCAATTTCATTTGTTTACTATATATTTAGCAGCTAAAAAACAGTACTCTTTCATTAAAATAGTCAATTGATTTCCTAATGAAAGCAGATGGTCTAATATAAAAATATTTCTGTCACTTTGGACAGAGTCGCAGATAGAAATCCATTGTTTTTTACCTTAAACTGCAATGCAAGTTTTTTTTTTTTTTAACTTCTCGGGAAGTATACTAAAAACAAACCAATGTACACTGAGTTAGCTTTGCATTAGGAACCCTTCCAGATTTACCTATTCGGCCCGATAACGAAGTACCACGTGATATCAACGTAACGTGCGGCTACTATAAATGGGCACACCTATCCTCTGTACGTAATCAGTAAACGTTTTCGAGTAATGGGAAAACGTGGCGACGTAAGCCAATTTGACCGCCGGCCGATAGTTGGGGCCCGGAGCCATATAGTGCCAGTATTTCGAAAACAGCTGCACTTATCGGTTGCCCCCGTACTACTGTATCAAGGGTGTACTAGAAATGCATTAACCATGAACAGATATCCAGCAGAAGGGCTCACATTGGTCAACCACGCGTGGTTGATCCTAAAGGTGAGCATCAGGTGTCACGACTGGTATCTCAGCACCGACGTGCAACACTCACACAGTTCACCCGCCAGTACAACAGCGAAGTAGTTAGACCCATGTCCACATGCATCATGCAATGTACCTTTCTTCGCCTGGGGGTTCCACAGCCGGAGAACAACAAGGGCACCCGTGATGACGGCCAGATATCATATGGGCCAAAGAACGTCTGCAATGGAAGAAGGTCGTCTGGAGTGATGAGTCCCGTTTCCTGCTGCACCATGCTGATGACTGCTGGGTTCGCATTTGGCGTAAACAGCATGTAGCCCTATCCCCTGATTCCCAGTTGGGGTTCAACAGACTGGTGAAGGTGGTGCTATGGTCTGAGGAGCTTTTTCCCGGTACGCTCTAGATCTGTTAGTTATCATCCCAAAAAACACTGAATGGTGAACTCTACAGGGACCTGTTAACCGACCATCTCCATCCATATCTGCAGGAAGTCTACCCCAACCACAGTGCTATCTTTCAACAGATCAACGCACCTTGTCATCGGGCTCGTACAATTACTGAGTGGTTGGAGAAATGCGACAACGAATTGGAGATTAAATCCCTACACAGAGTGAATAACTGAAACAATTGGTGTGAATAAAGATATTTATATTCCATTTCATCCCACACTCTGGACCAGTGTACAAAACTAACAAGTGCACCAATGCAGCCCAAGAAAATAATTCCACATATCTCAAGTGGCTCAAAACCAAAACTCCAGTATCCCATTCAGACTACTCTATAGCGCACAACAGGTGTAATAAGCAAATACGAATCGGACTTTGAAAGGATCAAGGCAGGAAACTTGCCTCCGACTCAAATGCAGTCGAACTACCTGATTCCTAGAAAGCTATTGTGCGGAATGCTACGCATGCCTGTTTTCACCGCTCCCACATCAAGATGCTACAACTGTAACGAAGACATGAGAATAATCCCGATTAGCGTGGATTCCAACACTATCTTCTGATCCTGCTGGAATCCTCCCAACTATTCTTAAAACTTGTGTTTCAGACTTGACGCACATCGTATATAATATTTACAATTTTTCATATACCTGGCATCCAGCTTACAGCATGAAAAACAAGACTATATTCAATCATCTCATACAAGGAGATAAAAGTTAATTATCAAATTAGTCAACCCTCTACACTCACTTCTGTTATAGAGAAATAATAGAAAAATCATCCACAGTCACCGCCTTCCCCATATGAAAGTCACGTTCCTCCCTCAGTTAATTAGTGACTACTAGTATGGATTCCATACTCTCGACCCACAGAAATCTCTTGCCACCCATCTGCGGAAACAAACTAGGGAAACAAGCTGTAACTCGACCACTTGACCTTTAGGTGATTAAATCAAATGTGTTCGCATTAAACATTTCAAGTGCAATTGATCGAATTCGGCACCAAGGCTGATTTGAAAAACTTGCATCTTATGGATACAACTGTAATGCAAATTTCCTTTCATGTGTGCTACGTTTCAGGGTGAATAGCTTCGGTAGATTTTCCTACCCACACTGAAGTACCTCGGTGTCCTATACTATACTTTCACATACGCTCTCTTGTCCTATTAAGAACTGACCTTCCGTCATCTAAAATCTTATTCGTAGTCACTGATAACAGTGCACTCCATTCTTCTTTTTCATTTGAATAACTACAATGTACACTCTATCCAATCTACACTCCTCCACAGTCAGTGCCTTTAACACTGACAATCTTGAGACTTCGAATCTCAATCCGTTTCGACGATGCCCCTAAATGGAAAGACCACGTTAGAATTTCGTTTAGGGTGTAAATAACTTTTATAAGAATTTTGCAACTAAAGGTAAGTTAGCCTGTCACCAACGGTAGCGGCCGCGTTTACTACCCTGGGACTAGGAATTTTCATTCCTCAAGAAAGGCAAACCGGCCAAAACACACGCTTTTTAGACAAAAACATAGAGGCCTCATAGCCTTAGTCGTTCCACTTGCAACTTCAAATTTGCAACAACAACGAGAACTGACACTTTTATCTCGATCATTTGGAAGATGATAATCCTGTTAACCAGTCTCTCTCTCACACATATTTTCACAGACACTCCTCCATTGAAGAGGCTGCCATTATTCCCAAGGTCGCAAACACACGATTGATGGCTGGTCAACATCAGTTCATTATTCGGCTTAAAATATGACTCACTTCTCATCCTCTTCTTTCATCATACCATCTGCCTCTGTGCTTTCAAACAGTCCTCCCTACACAATATTCCCCAAACACTACAACCAATCGGTGTTCAAAAAACATAGCAACGGCTTACTTCTTTCTTCTTGTCCGTTTGTCTACATAACGGGCAATGACGTGCTACAGATTGTGCAGCCTCTTGTATGTTGGTTTCATATTTTAAAAAAAATTATATATGAAATTGAAGCATTAAAGAACTGATCGGTGCTTTTATCAGGTGAGTAGCAATTTTACCTACCAGCAGCGAAATATTGTACTTTGCCTGATATATTTTGCTGTCTTCGAAGGAATACGAGATACTTCACTTTTGATAATTGCCTATATTATGTCCGATGTCAGATGAAAGTTGGTGAGATCGCATCATTAACAGTAATTCGGTGCAGTGGTTGCTCCAGACTTTTTTTTTTAATTTTATACGTGCTAATTTTTAGCACTGGGGATATCAGAAGGTAAGTATCACAAAAATGTACCCGTTATAAGCAAAGAATACTATTCACCTGGTTATTCAAATCTTATCGGAGGGACAATTTACAGCGAACGAATGTCAACACCATCGTAGATTTCAGAGGCGGTAGAAGCGAGTAACAAATAGATGGAGTGTTTGCTGTAACCATGGTGTAAACTAACCTTTCTACGTGTTTTCTGGTGGCAACATCTCTAATAAGAAAAATGCATGACACATGAAAAAAAAAAGTATCTGCTGCTGTTTACGTAAGGTGTTCTAGACGGTCCTCGTGTAGTGATATATGCTTTAGGACAACTACATTTTCGTATATGTGTTGTCAGAGTGACTCGCAATAAAATTTACACACCGGCCAAATAAACTAATAGCGTCCGAAAGCTATGAAAATAACAATCGGGACTGAGGCTGAGAATTTTTTTAAAAAAATACATTTTTTAAACACTCAAGCGCAAAATATATGAAATATTTTTTAGTATGTATTTACCTAACATGGTGAAGTTGTTCGAGTTTGGGTAGAAGTAATAAAAATGAACTTAAGTAGCTTTAAAGTCGATAATTTCAGTAAGCAATAAATGGAAGTACCCCTAAAAACGTTATCCATAAAATGAGTTCTTGAAACTTGCTACTCGATTGCGGCAATACCACCTGAGACATCTAGCACACGGTACAGTGATGAAGATCAAGGGGGGGGGGGAGGCACCAACCTGCGATGCACCCAATTTAGTTCAATTTTACAGCAAAAAAGTGTCGGAAGCACATCGAATGTCAAAAGAAAGAAATTAAATTATATCCTGGAATTCGCCTCTGACACGAAATTTCTCAGAATTGATTTCTGAAGTGACTGCATTTTCTAAGACAAAATCTTAGTTTAGAGAAATAAAATGAGCTTACGCGAGACAAAAACGATAGGAAATTGAAAGATAGCGGGAGGAATACGAGATGCCAGAAGTTGTAATCCAGATGTGATTTGACCACCGATTGAGGTATTCACAAACTACTCATCGTTCATTCGCAGTATTGCGCACCCTGCCAGCAGTACCTGGCGAGCCTCCCCTCTGCTCCGGATGCACTTTTATTCAAGCCACGATTCACTCAATATTCGAGTCCGTGTGCGAACAACGAAACATAATCAATTCACTAACCATTCTTATACCGCAGTCATTCGCCGGATCGACTTGTCTTTGACTTCATGAAAATGTATTGCTCCTAACGCCTCTATATATGAAATTCAAATTACAAGGACACATACACACACAATGGAAATGCAAAACAGACCCACCACAGCAACGCCCATGTTTTATCTACGTTTACCACAGTAGCCGCTGGATAAAGGCAGAATGCGCTGAGCCAAGTAATCTCTATCATCATGCATGCCTCTATTTATTGCAATATTACAACGCATTTTGAAACCTTTAAAATTGAAAATCTATTCATTATGCTAAGAGAATTTATTTATTGATATCTACATATTGTAATCTCACATAGCTACATGTTAAACCGTGTACTTATTCTCAATACGTTACGCGCGAATATTTCTCGAAAATTTAAAACCAAAAGAGAAACATCATAATAAAATACTTCCCTAAGGCATAATCTAACTCAGGGGTTCTCAACCTTTTCCAGTGGCGTACCACTATATTTAATTCAAGATATTAGATGTATCAGTAAGCAAATCTGTTTTCGTACCACCCGGCAGTGGCTCACGTACCACCAGTGGTACGCGTACCATAAGTTGAGAATCTCTGATCTAACTGATTCGACTTGACAAAATGTCCATTTCGCTCTCAGAAAATAAGAATAATTTACCTGAAATTCAAATTTCGTCAAAAGAACGGTGCGTGATATCATTGTAGCTCCGTTTTTATTTATATTACCAATAGTATTTTTATGTCAAATTATTAACAGAGACTCGTGCATACTGCGTGGCACGAATTGAACTCGTGTCATACAGTATGCACGAGTGGAGTCAAAGTATTTATTATTAGAGTTAAATGAGTTGCTTCCTACTAAATGGTTTCATAAGATCGATCAATATTTTATGCTAATAAAGGCAATTTTTATTGCAGACATTTTCAGATGAGTTATTTTGACTTTGTCTGGCAAGATGAAGTTAAATGAAATCCAGTATCACAAATCCTTGCATAAAATAATTCAGCCATCTTACTTTCTGTTTAATTTTCAGGGGCGCACTACATTTAAAACATGGATTTAAATTTTCATTTTTTAAAAAAATTATATCATCCGTAATTTAAAAAAAAAAAAATATATATATATATATATGCAGAGTGCATAATACGATAACAGAATTTCATAAACTATCCTCTAATTTTCCACAAGTATAATCATCGTTATCATTATTATTAGTAGCAGTATAAGTGTATCAAGAGAAATTAGTGTTCAAGATTCGTCGATTTTTATTTGTTTTTCGGTCTTCTGTTTTTCGAAGTTCAAGATTCGTCGATTTTTATTTGTTTGTTTTTTGGTCTTACGTTTAAATAAGAGAAGAAAAAATGGTTTACTAACGATTGCTGTGTTTTTGTTTTCACTATAAATGGACTGTTTTTATTGTCAAAACGATTAAAAATGATAACAGTAGTTCTATTCTCTCGATGAATGGAATTTAATAACATTTATTAAGTCATTCGATTTTGACTGCTACAAGATCATTCAAAAAGCAAAATAGGCAAATAAAAAAAATTTCTGCCATAACGGCTATGATAACGAATTGGTTACACTGTAAAATAAGATTTACGAACGTACCAATTTATGATATACGAGATTTACTTGTTATTTTCATCTCAGTTCGTTTATTTAAAGTAATTAGGCAAAGGGAAAATATCCATAAAACAGACACAGTTCACGGGCAAAAGTAGTGTGTTGTATGTGGTGTAGTGGAGACGGTGGATTATGTAGGTGTCCTTCTGCGATGAGTCCTGGAATTCGGTAGAGGTGTCATGTAATATTAATATGGTAACTGCACTCATATAGGATTGGAAACATTTCATACTGGCATCATACGGTAAGCTAAATGTTAGTTAATTCGAGAACCCTGCTCTAAGGATTATTTTTCATGCCACTTCAGGTTTCCATAACAGAAATAATGTCATAATGGGAGAATAAACCAATTACTATCTAAACTCTGATAAACAATCACAGCACAGGGACTGGAAGTTACAATCTTCGATAACAAAGCTGGAGTGTACATTGATATGATGTAGTTGTTCAAATCAGGAGCAGTGATGGGGTGTAGTTTGCTATTGACTTGCTGTTGTACAAGGAGAGGGCCGAAAATTCAGAGAAACCATCGAAAGGAAGTCGGATCAGCAGATCATCGAAAAATGAGTCAAAGCAATTTCTTAAAAAATAGCTACTGAATTAAAAGCGAACCTAAAATTGCGAAGTAAGAAGTTAATTTAAAAAAAAGTCTTTATATCGAATGAAGAAGCATATAATGTTCTTATAATAACAGGCAACAAAAACTCTGTTATAACCGACTAATACTGTTTTCGAGATTAATAAAATGCTCCACTCCAAGTCCGTACATCTATATATCTTTAGCGCAAACTCGAGAAGTTAGGGAAGTTATCGGCTGACTTCTTTCAGCCAATTACTTTTCTTTAATATGTTTAAAATTTATAAATACAAACAATATTTAAGTTTAAAATTAATGTGAATATCGTAATACGGTTTTACACATTATACAGAAGTAAACGCAAAACGTATTTTGTCACACTTTCAAATTTTACTGCGGTGCAAAAATAAAACTAATTTTCCATGGGAGTACATTATCCAGGACAAAGAATGATTTAAAAGAAGCTATTAGCCTAAAATGGTGACTGATCATAAAAAACTGCGATCTCTCAAAGCAAATTGAACTTATTAAATTTTTCCCGTTCTAATCGATGATCCCGGTCTTTGCCAGACGCAACAAACTTAATTACGTTATCATTTAAAGAAAACGCTATGATTATAATAATTGGCTCTGGAATCATTTCTTTGTTTCTAAAATGACTGATTTTGGCTACGTCTATAAACAGCAATGCTGCAGGCATGCCAAAGAGTAGGTAACATTTGTGCAGGGGAATGAAATTGATTCAAAACTAATTATAATGAAAATCTCCAGCGTAATGTAATGTTTCAAAACTAACAATGAAAAGATTTTAATTTACTTTTTATTTAATTCACAATTACTTTTGAGATAAGTTGTACTTATTTATATCACTGTCGAACATAAAAACGCAAAATTTTCATAGGAGTAATAAAAAAAGCCTTAAAAATTAAAAGGAATATCATTTTATTTATTTATTACCACTTCATCTCAAAACGGAGAATCTTTGGTTAATATTAAGTGGAAAATATGTGAGAGCCCTACTCGTAGTCGAATGGCTGTTCTTTGTACAAGAATTAGTTTCATTATTCTTTATGCACATACTGTCGTGAAATCAATGATGTATCAAAGGAAAAGAGGGAGAAGGGAAAGATTCTACGAGTTGAGATGGAGTGGTAATAAATAAATAAAACTTTAATATTTAAAACTTAAATAAGTGAAACTTTTGCTTTTTATGTTCGACAGTGATATAAATAAGAACAGCTTATCACTTCTTTAATAATATGTTCGTATTTTGTTATTGCACATTATCATTTATTGTTTTCTTAGTTGTGAAACCGAATGACATTACGAAGCACAGTAACTACAATTTTTAAACTACAATTTTTAAAAACCTGATCTGTTTGTATTTGCATCAGTACTCTTCATTCGTAATCGTTATGATGACAGCACGATGTTTTCTATAAAGTTGGTCTATCAATATTATGCTTTTAAGTTTACATGAAAATCTTGCAGCAGTGCGTTGAATGCCAGTTATATCTAATAATTAGTACTCAAAAGATCCTTCTGGATAACACTTGCATCCTCTCTCTTTTCTTCTCTTTAAGGGCTGCGAAAGTCACATTACGATAAGCTGTGTCCCGTTACACTTTAAAATCAAATATGTAATTTGACTAATTTGAATAAACCAGAATAATGTCCCTTGAAAATAGTTTTTCCTTATAATCTCCTGGATCTTGAGAGTATTTCTGTCATTTCGATTCCTTTTTATAGCTGTTATATCCGCTCCCATTAATGTATTATGTTTTATATTTATTAAATCTTTATGTTCTAATAACGTAATTCACGCTGTGTCATTCATTATAGTCTACTTAAGCAAGTGCTAAGCGTGGAATGCTTGGTTTTCCAAAAGGGGTGTGTATACAGCATTTTCTAAGATAATCGCACAGTAATATGAGAAGGCAGAGAAGAAAGGAAACGTTAAGGTTCGATAAGTTAAATGAGACGCATTTCAGTTAGGAAGTGATACCTTACTTCTTTCATTATAAAGTTTCTGAAATAATAGGATTGAATTTTAAAATGCTTCATCTCATCAAAAGTTTTAAACCATAAGGGGTCATTCATCTCAGGAATGAGGGCATTTTGTGAAGTCACCTTTAAAAAATACAAAAGCCTTTTTTGGTGTAGTCGTGTTTACCACAGAAGCAAACAGAAAATGCTTTTATCGTCTCTTGCAGATGAACATTTCATGAGAAATTCAAGTTTACGAGGCTTCTGAATATTGTTAGCAGGCGCATTTCCAAACTGCTTTATCTGCTGATTAACTTTTTGGTTTATTTTTGTTTTAATCAAGTTTGATTTAGTACAACTTTAAGAAATAAAAAACCGAGTTTATGCGAGGAAAAAATCTGCTCACCTCCGTACGAAAATGTCTCACTCACCTTTATTAACAGTTCCTTTATTAATTGTCTGTCTTTTCGGCAAGAATCTCATCTGAGTTTTATATCGCGACGGAGATATAAATGCTTTTCTACTTCGATGATTTTCGTTTTAATAACTTTTTTTCCTCGAATGACAATAAAATAATTATAGTTCTCTTGATGAAATTCTTTCAGCGATAGTCGATTGCTCTGGTATTGCCGCATAAATTCTGGATCTTCAACGTCCATCTACTGATCCAGAGGAATTGTCCATTGATTAAATGAAACAAAAATAATCTTAAGATTTTTGTAATTCTTTCTTCATAGGAATAACTGAAAACTCGTGGATGTTTCTTTGTAGAGATAATATTCAGGTTGCTGTTTATTATAAGTCGAGACAATTGAATAAAACGGATGATTAACGAAAAATTCAATTAAACAGGTTTAAGATGACCATACTTCAGGCCTTTGTGCACACGCCTACAGCTTGACATTCACAGAAGTCAACAAAACAAAGCTCCTTATCAATAGCGAGTCACTCGATATCGAAAATCGTTTCAGGCAGTCAGTCCAGTCCCCTTCCCCTCTCGTATTTTGCACACCTACTGCGTAAACTCGAAAGTATCAAAACTAGACTTTACATATATAAATGTCCAAAACAGTTAGCTAAACAGTAGTTCGAAGTTTCTAACCGGATTTTAAGAAAATTCCCGTCAGTTTTTCTCTTCAAAAGTGCTATCATTTGGTTATTACTTCTTTGCCAACAAAAGTCTCTCGTTGATTATGAAAATAATAAACACAGCTTACTAACCATTTTATTTAGTGATCCTTTTAATGCAAGGTGAAGAGATGCCGTTTTATTTTTATTTATTCTTGATTTTATACTACAAATATTTACGAAGCCTGCAGTTAATTCGGAAATTATATTAGTTCTTGATGATTGCAGAAACGGGTTTTTATTGTAGCGAAACAAACTCTCTAGAAAACACGTGCACTTAACCGACATAATATATCGTCTGATGGTCTTAGTTCGTCTCTCTTCCTAAATTTCAATCAAACCAAAAATTGCCCATTATCCAATCGTCAATACTTGATAATTGTATGATGGACACAATTATACAATTGCAAAACTTTGACGACGTATACTGAAATAGAATACAAAGTCTATGACTGATTCACAAAGTCTTTAATTCTGATATAATTAAGCAATGTATTAAAAAAATAGCAATAAATTTAACTGGCAGAGACAAAATGTTGCCAAGTAATTAAGAACAAAGTCCCTGCACGATAGTCGATAAGCCTATGTGCACCCAGCCAGAGAAGAGTGAGCTATTCTTAGGCTCTCCGTGAGTAAAATCAATCATTCACACGCTTTCAGGAACCATCACAATGTTACCAAACCGAAGGCGACGGTTTTAATTCTAACTAAGCATTTTGTGTTACTTCAAATTTTCTCATTTTCGTCAATAGCGTTTATATTTCACTAGAATTACTACAGTTAAGAATATATTTGCTTTTCTATAAACTGCCCTTGGGATTCTATTGAATTTCCGGATCCTATATTTATGAAGAAGCAATTTTGTTCGGTAGGCTCGGGTCGATAATATAAACTGCTGCTATTTTGATTGTATTATATGTCTGCAATGATCTATTATTGCTGGATCTGGTTTTTAAGAAAGAAAACTAATCCTGGTGAAATGAAGTCAACTTTCTGTAGTTGATAAGATTGAAATCTATTTCAAAAAGTCACACTTTTTTTGAAACGTTGTCCGGATTCTCTGATGAATTGCACGCGACCAGAAGTTGATGAGCTGCTGTAGCGTATGCCTCACGTCCAATATGGACTAAGCACTTCTCCTATTACACGAGGGCTATTTACATACGGAGAGGCGCAGTATGCAAATAATGCTTCTTTCTTTCTTGTCTCGAAATATGTTAAATGTGGTTATTTAACAAATTTCGAGTTCACCACCCCTTTCAAACTTTTATATGCATTTTGCATCCGAGCTGCCCAAATGAGTACCATAACCAATTAGCGATCGTGAGTGCACACAATGCTTGCTTTCTGCCCTCGAAGAAGCGAACATACGGGCTCCTAAGTAGAGCTCGTGTCGTACAAATAGTACGAGCCAAGGCAACTCCGATGCCGAAGGTTATATTCTCTTACGTTCTTTAGTCTATTTTTATACTTGGCCATAAAATATGATTGGATCCATAATATCCGCTATTGAATATCTTAATTATGCCAAAATAAAGCCTTTCGGCTTTATATTTTACTATTTTTTTCCTTTCTCGGGTAATTCAGGCCACTGTTCTAGCTGACATAATTTTACTCTTTTTCTAATATTTCCGATTAGCATTTCATTCTCATGATTCCTTTATGTCCGAATTCGAATGATAATTTCTAACTAAAGAGTTGATTAAATAATTGTCAGCACTGAAGAAAAGCAAACACTTCTCTATTCTTATATATGCAAGGGATTTCTATCCCATTAAAAACTTACTTTCCGTCAAAATAATTTTAACGCTTCTGCATAAATCCTCTAATTTCGGGCGGGTTTAAATAGCATTATGAGTTTGTTGATCATGCAAAACGATTTAAAAATCTGCCAACCTGTCACACAATGCAGACATGGCTCTATGATAACATATAGTTGAAAGCTAATTGCAAACAGATGCCAGCTCGCGTTCAGTTAGACGGATGGGTCCCTGAGAGAGCGCGATAGCCTCTAAGTTTTTTGACGGTGATCAAACGTTTCTCAGTAACTATTGGAAAAATGCCAAGTTCAAGAGAGATTAATGGTAGCGACTTATTTTATCATATCTTAGCGAGCTAAGCTCGCTTCTTGCGACAATTCCGAAGCGACCTCTTTTTCTTTTCTTTTTATAATTTCGCCATTCCGTTTATTATTATTTCACGTCTGCATTGGAGAAACGTAATAAGATATAATGGAGTAGATAGCATTAAAAAAGGGATGTGAAATAGCGTTATTTGTTGTAATAAGAGTGTGTGGCAACAAGAGTTTCCTGCTTTTTTGTATTAATACGCAGTCTGGATTGCTGTTTGTCATAGAATACAATTACTGTACAAGAAAGATGCAGTTTTGATTGCAGTGTAACATTTTATCTCAACCCATTTATTTAAAAAGTGAAAATTCAATGAGATACGATACCTAAATATTTACTTCCGAAATATAGACAATCCACGCCATTCTGATATCGTATAAACGAAGATATAAAACTTATTTTAAGTATGTTGCAGTACTGAGAGGATATATGCCTCCCGGTTTTTCGACATGATGAACTTTGAATATATATGATCAAGTCACTGTCGTTATCAGAACTTTATCGAACCGAACTTCTCTTGTGGTTCACCGTTTAGAGACTGCTGCATAGCCACATACAGTATTAGAGAGAGAGAGTAGTATTCTTTCGAAATATTTTTGGAAATGAGCCATAGATGGCGACACTTAAACACTGTTCATTGGACAACGAAAATCGGATGTTTCATATTATTACTCAGAAACTCTATCGACAGTGATAGAGTTTAAGAGAGTGAATTCTCTCTCGACAGAGAGAATTCACTTTATAAAGTATGTCGTGCTTCAAGTTACACTGCAGCCGCTGAAACACAGAATGGCACTGAAGTGAACAACATTGGAGGATTTATCCGGCTTTATCCCTGAAGAGTCTTAATGTGCTTATTGCAATTAATGTAGGTTTCGTGGAAAAGTACGGCAAGGAAAGCAACGGGAACAATCTTGCTCATAGTCATTTCCCTAGTATTGTAGCATATAGCCACGGTGGCCAAACTGCGGCTCGCGAGCCGCATGCGGCTGTTAAGTTTTATTGCGGTTCAACTAACAAATAAAAAATATTTATGTTTTCTTAATTTTCTAGCAGACAAAGGGCAATCACCTAATAAAGTTTTTCTGAATGATGGTAATAATTTAAAAAAACTCGAGGCAAAGCCAAAAAAGGGAAAAAAAAGCGATGTTTTTCTCTAAAAATCATCGATGTTTGTTTGCCATCCCTAATAAGCTGTATTTTGCTGCTCGATTAGTTGTTTTTGAGTGGCTTGATGAAATTTGCTGTTCATATGCTATTCAGCAATGTAGTTATATTTATATTACCATGTCAGAAAATTTAAAAAGATACATTACTGAATTTCATTCGTCCTATATTAATAAAAAGGTAATAATTTAAATTCCAAATGATTTAAATATTAATATTTTATCTTTAAAATTTTATTATAGAATATTTTGCAGCATGACTCTTGAAAATAAACAGAAGCGGAAGTATATCGACGAACATAGCAATTTTTAGGAAGAATGGGAAGAAGACTATGCTTTTATTGAGAAAAATGGTAAAGCTTTTTGCCTCATCTGTAGTTCAACAGTGAGCAATTTCAAAGTAGGGAATTTAAAACGTCATTATGAAAAATTGCATCGCGAGTTTTCGTCTCAATATCCAGAAAAATCTGAAATACTAATTAAAACTTAAATCGCTAAAATCTTCAGTTAATAACCAAATTAACTTCATGACAAAATTCACTGAAGAATCTAAAACTGTAATATAGGTTAGTTTTAAAATATCATGGAACATCGCACATGCAAAACGGCCTTATACCGAAAGAAAATTTATTAAACAAAACATTCTTGATACAATTGAGTCACTGGACTCTAATAATTCAAAACTTTTAAAGTTAATTACCGACATTCCTACCTCACGACATACAATTGAACGTCGAATTTCAGAAATAAACATAGATTTATTATCAAAATTAGAAAACGATATAAAAGATTGTGTAGCATTTAGTTTGGCGCTTGACAAATCAACTGACATTACAGACCAACCACGATTAGCAATTTTTATTCGTTTCGTTCTTGAGGACGGAGTGACGCGAGAAGAATTATTAGATTTAATAACATTAAAGATAGTACTTGTGGCGTTGATATTAAGGAAGCTTTTGATGTTGCCCTTAAAAATGTTCCAAAAAGTAAATTAGTAAGTGTGGCTATTGATGGAGCAATTAATCCTACATTAATTGGACTTTAAAAGTCCAATTAATGTAGGATTAATTGGATTTTTAAAAAAAGATGAAAGCATTCCATATTTCATTCCAATTCATTGTATTTTTTGCATCGAGAACATCTTGTTTGAAAACACTTTAATTTTGAACATATGTTTACACAGTCATAAAAATCGTAAATTTCATTAGGACCAATGCAAAAACCCACCGTCAGTTTCGAAATTTTATTGATGAACTTGATTTGAATGAACAAATAAATGATTTATCGTTGTACTGCATAGTGAGCTGGTTATCTACGTACGATGTATTGGGCAAATTTGTAGCTTTATTGGAACCTATTATCGAATTCCTAGATATAAAAAAGCAATCATATCCGCAAGTAAAAAACCATGAATGTGTCCAGGACTTAATGTTTTTTACCGATATAATGGAACATTTACAAAATTTCAATGTGTCGCTGCAAGGAAAGGACAAGAGTATTTCAAAATTGAGTCAGAGCATTTTTAGTTTTTAAAAAAATTACAACTTTTTCAAAAAAATATAAGTGAAAAGACATTCAATCACTTTCCACGTTTGTAAAACGTGACTTCAGAATGTGATATTCTTCTTACAGCCATCAGTAACTATCAAGTAAAGTTAAACAACCTGTTGGACGATTTTGAAGAACGATTTGTAGACTTACAAGAATTAAAACCATCTATCGCATTTCTATTAAATCCATTTGAAATTGATGTAATTAAAAACGGTTTCCCGATTTTAAAAAGCTTACTTCCTGGAACAGCAAGAGGAGAAATGGAGATAATAGAAATGCAAGAAGACGAAGGTCTTAAAATGTTACATAAATCAGCAAATTCAATCAATAAATTTTGAAAATGTGTACCTACCATAAAGTACAGGCATTTAAAAAATGCAGCATATCGTTTATTATCAATTTTTGGATCGACGGTGATCACTATACTCAACGATGAAATTTGTAAAATCCAAGTATCGTTCTCAATTAACAAACCAACATTTGAAAGAATTAATAAGAAGTTCAATTACTAATTATAAACCAAATTATCAAAAATTAGTTATTAATTTAGAAATCCATAAACTTTTACTAGTAAAGAGTAAATAAAAAAATGTAAATACATATAAAAAATATGTAATAATAAATATAATGTTTCAAAAACTTTTTTTCCTTATTCCTAATAAATGATATTGTATTTATGTGTACGTATATGACTGACACCGACTTTTGGGATGTGGTTCTTAACAATTTCTGGTAGGTAACTAGGGCTCTTGCTGCAAAAACTCTGGCCACCCCTGGCATATGGGGGTAGCCATATGCCAGGGGTGGCCGTATGGCTGAGAGAATAGAATAGGAATTGATATATATAATTTTTTTCGCGCACATTTCATTTACTTTTACTCATATTAAAATGAAAGAATTTTTGCCTTAAAGTGTTGAGCAAATATATTTACTTGAGATGTGTTTCCATTCTTTGAAGTAATATTAACTTACATTTAGTAGTCTAAAGCATAGCGAAAGCTGAAAACAATCATATAACTACACGGAGAGAGAGAGATAGAAAGAGAGAGAGAGAAGAGAGAGAGAAATAGAGAGTAACTTAGTCATTGTCTCTATGGATGCAGAAGAAATCGCACTCTAAGAGGAGCACACAAAGTTTGTGTGCTCCTCTTAGAGAAAAAAGATCAAAAGAAAATCCGATGCAAGGAAAGCACTTTTCCTGCTTTGCTGCCAATGACTACCGCCTCAGTAGGATTAGGGGATGCATTCAGTGAGATTTATGCACTAACCAGAGCAGTAAAACTCCAGTCTTAGGAGCTTGGTGTCTTCTAAACAGCACGCGAATTTTTGATTGATTTTGTAGTGCATCGCTGACCCACTTCTGCACAGATGACGATAACTTAAGAAGAACAAACCAGCCCAGAAAACGATAGAAATAACGGACTCAAATACTGTAAATACTGATTTGGAATGCATCTACCTGGCCAACATAAAATAAGATCAGAAAATGGTACCGGCATTAGGGAACAAGAATCGAAAGACTAAATTACCACCATTTCACATAAATATTCCAGTAGTTAGAAAGTAATTCAAAAATTAATAAACTCAGAGAATGGAGTACATCACAGATAATCGGGATATTACGCTCGGCTCTCGCATTAAAAGGCAACAGTAAAAATGGACTGAGTAAAATTATATCGTCCACACTCTGTGTGGACGATATCATCATAATAGAAATAGGAATAATCAATTCTATGGAACAACATTAAAAAATTTACAATTCACTCATATGACATTTTCGTACTGATAATTTCAAACTTTGTTGAATAATAACTTGTTACAAAACTTTGAATTCAAACCTTTGAATCTTGTTTACAACGGAAAGGAACCTTAATCACGGCTTTTCCATTAAAGATAACTTAGCTCGTCTTATACAGATGGAAGGGGGGGAGGTTCGTCCCCCAAAACAGGCAAACCGATCAAAAGAACAGACGCAGTTGCCATAATACAGCATGCAGGTAGGATTAACCGCCCTATCAGAGCATTAGTTGGGTTTTGAACAAGCCAAGTCACTTAGCCGTGACAGACCACTGGGTAACACGCAAGGCAAAATTTGTATTTAACGTTGTCACGATGCAGTTTCGTTCGCAATTTCTTTTCATCTTGCCTATCTCTACAAAGCTATCTTACTTTTTCCCATTGTTTACTCCCTTCAACACTTATAAGGTCTTAGATTTTAATTATAAAATGAAATATTATAATTAAAGAAAGGAAAATATTTTAAGTGCTTGAATATCTCTGTAACATTTTGACCAATTGTGAAATGCTGTAACCGAAGCTTGGGGATACAATTCGCTGATTAGTCCAGAGAAAATTTAACGGACAAAATGTTCCTTAGATTTTCTAGTCATTTAATATTTTATACTAAATATTCAAGTCATCATTCCATATATCATACTACGAAATTTACCATAATTCAAGATAATTCGTCATGAAAGGCATCATTCAATATTTTATTGAATGACGCCTACTGCGCCCAACTCCCCCGAGTTCCGGACTGGTAGGTCGGTTCTCCTTGAATTCTGATGACTCGAATTTTGAAGACTCGAAAGGGGGTTCTCCCCCCCCCCCTGGCAACTACGGTGCCCAACCCCCCGATCCAGACTGGTAGACCGGCTCTCCTTGAATTCTTGAATTTTGAAGACTCGAAAGGGGGGGATTTCCTCCCCCTGGCACTCGGGGGGGTTGGACGCCGCAGGTGTCCAACCCCCCCGAGTTCCGGACTGGTAGGCCAGTTCTCCTTGAATTCTGATGACTCTCGAATTTTAAAGACTCGAAAGGGCGTTCCTCCCCCCCGCGCCTACTGCCCCCCCCCCCGAGTTACGGGCTGGTAGGTCGGTTCTCCTTGAATTCTGATGACTCGAATTTTGAAGACTCGACACTCAGGGTAGCCCCTGAGTTTCAAAACGTTTCAAATAACTTGACAAAAAATCGTGACACAAAAACGTTACATAAAAAGGCTTATCATTTTATATTATAGGGTAGATTTCCCTTTACCAAAGAGGTTTAAAAAAGATATCAAATACTGAATGAGTATTCGTTTTATTCTACTTCTGCCATCAATGATACTAGCGCAATCGCGAGGAAGATTTGATAGCTCTCCTTCGGGAAAAAAAATGAATAATAATAATAATACTGTAATAATAAAATAAATTCAACGCGAGGTGAGTTAGTCTCAATATTGATAGTTATGATCAATATCATTAATCGTTATGATACTTTATTAAGTATCATTACGAGTAATGATACTTAATAAATAATACCCTTGGTAATAATCAAAATTCTATTATGGGATATTTGTTGAAGTGGTTTTGCTTTCTATTAATACTTTTAATACTTAATACTTTAAAGGGAAAAAAGCAAAATGGAAATTTTTTAATCATTTACAACAGTTGTATATTGTAATACGGATAGTAATCCACTGTATTGGTACGCAGCGTAAAGAAGAAAATTTCATTTGAATCGCTATTTTTTCAAATCATTCAGGTAACAACTACTGAGCTTGTAATTTCGTACTTTTCCATCTCTGGGTGGAACTATATGAAAAAATCTGAAATTATAAAGCTTTCAAGATGTATGCACGTCAATCTGCTTCGGTATATCCGTTTTGGTGTATTTTACTTTTGAAAATATACACCTGCCCATAAATTGCACTTTAGAAATGACCAACCATTTTGCTAAGTTTATTATAATGAGACATTTCATTTTCGGTAAACCTCTACAAATGTGGTCGTGTCTTCTAATACTTCTCTTCTCCTAAACTAGATACGTGATGTAGGTATCAATCTCACGTGAGGAAATGTTATGCAGTTTTATTCTTCAAAAAACTCAAAAAACTTCAAAAAATTCAAAAAACTAAGCAGAGTAAAAGCACTGTGTGGTTTTAACATGGGTATGGATTTTAACCAATTCTATGGTTGAGAACTGACTACTGGTGCGAGTTTTCTCTCACCAAATGAGAAAAAACATAGAATTTTTACTAGGTATCAAGAAACTGTATGATTAATAAAAAATATATATATATGTAGTCCCATTAAATGGAAATGGATAAACAGGGCGCCCGGCGACTTTGTGTCAATATTTCCAGATCATATTGCTCTTGTCATTTCCAGTCATGCGAACAAAGTTCGATTCTCAACGGTTACGGAGATATAGGTAATCGAAATAATAAATTTGCAAACATGGACATGTTCACAGGCAAGCAGACACCGCATAGCACTTGCTGGATGGTCAGCGTACCCGCTCTCCAAACAACAGGTCGCAGGTTCGAATCCCACCATGATCGTGGATGTTTGTGATCGTCTTTAGGTGGGAGATGTATTTTATCGCTCCGTGTGAGACCACCACTCCGCTTATTGGAGGCATGAAATGGCTTGAAAAAGTTCCATGCTTCGGCTCTAGAGCAAGGTTTCCGGACTATGTAAAAATAAATAAAAATTACAAAAAAATATATATAATAGATGAAAATTAAAAAAAAAAACCTTAGCCCATCCACGGTACAAATATACTATATGCTTACTGATAACCTTTCGTGAGGTGGGAAACACATAAAAAAAACACAGCAATCAATCATGTAGTATTAAATTATTGCACCATTACGGAAAGTACCTCCGAAGGAAGAATATGTTCAGTGTAAGGTTTTTATAATGGTAACACGAGAGCAGTTCTGGAGAAACATGGGTGACGATTTCTACGACGAAGAATCCCAGAAAAATATTTAATGTGGATTCACTCATCTATTCTACAATTTAGTACTGTGGATGGGCTTCGCATTAGATAATCTGGAAATCTGAAAAATATAGAGCCCAAACCAAACTCGTTTAAGCCTCTTCAATAAGCACAATAGTGGTCGCATATCGGTAATGAAAATCCTCAACTATCTAAAGACTTTTACAAACATGCATGCTGCAGTAAGATTTGAACCCACCGTCTATTTTAGGGGAATGGAGGCGCAATCCACTCGAACGACTGGGCGGACATTACATAATCAAGAATTGCAACGTTATTACATCCAGCGCATTCAACATCTTAAATCTTGGAATGAGGAGGGTAGGCGATTGTAATTGTCCTTACTTTGATGTCCACTAACCGTACATGTAAACAAACTGCTTCGTCCATGTTATGGACAAAGCAGTTTATTTGTGAAGGAAACAGCTATACCAGGAACACCACTATACAAACTTAGGGGGAGAGACAATCCAACAGGAAAGATAAAATTAATCCGAACATTGTTTTTCAGTGAACGTTTCGAATATGGTATTGACAGACGATATATTCCTTAGAGGTTTTGAAAAGAAAACTAATAAAAAAGGAACACTGTTAAAGGACGTTCCTATAAGAACATGACTGCAGATCTACTGTCAGATCTCCTCAATTCATTGGAAACGTCAGGCTCTATCTGCACGAAAAATTCTCTTACAGAGTGGAGTGGTGATCCACAGAACTGGCCAGCGCAATCAGCAGATATGTTGCCGCTCATGCATTTTGGATTCTTTAATTTGCAGTTGGATGCACAAGTCTCAGTACGGTTACGCACTCTTCATACTTTACCAAGTCAAGTCAAGATTCTAGCTAGCGAGAGCCATTTTCGACATTAATGTACAATATACTATTTTTCTGATAAATAAGCTTCTTCACATCAAGTCAGGAAAATACTCGCTGATCCATAACCATAGAGAAGCGAACCAATGTTCACATGACGTCTCTCGTAGGCTAGCCTCGGGAGTAACATTGAAGTACTGACCTCGTCGTGTTGCAGTTCTCCTTCGATATGATTCTGTCTTCCTTCTTCTTCCAAATCATAAAGAAGTACGTGCTTTAGGCATAATGCATAGATATCCTCGACATTATTATCCTCGACACAGGTTAAAATTGCATCTGAGATTTTTTCTAACTTCTCAAAAAATTATTTTTTAAAAAAATAAGGAGTAGATTTTACACAGGTGAGTGAAATTATCAGCATTTTAATTGCTCCGAGAGAATGTGACGTAAAGTTTAAAATTGCAGAACAGTAAGAGATTCTTCTTCCCATTGCCACTGACAACAAATTAACTTTTCATTTACGACAAAAGCGCCTAACACCTAATGATTGTAACTCGCAAATATCTACAAATTTCAAAAAGGGCACAAAGCTTAAAATATACTTTTTGAATATTTCATGTATAGTTTAAACGCCAGAATAATTGTAATGCAAAACTGCATATGCACGTAGGTTAGGCAAAGGTTAGGTTAGAGTTAAACAATTGTTCACTATTCGTTAAAAAAAAATCTGCCTGCAATGGAAGATTTTGAAAAGGCCGATAACAGCAATCTGGAATTGCAGTTTTTTTTTCCTTCTACTTTCTTGGATGTGACAAGCCATCTCACGTGGTTAAATCAATATCTTCTTCGTGCAATACACAACAGAGTCCTGCACGCAATTTGCTTTCCATTTTTGCTACAAACGAAGTAGATATTAAATCAAAGCTCAGATGCACAGGATATGTAACGACGTGTGGGGAATACACTTCAGATGAGTTTTAATGGATGGAGTGAGCCCGGAAAGGTGAGTGCCCTGTTGTTGGAGACCAGGAACTAAACGACAAGACATTTATTCCCAATTAACTATCGCGGGCCTCTAAAACACGCTCTCCCACAGGTCTGCCCATGAAAGAAATGGATAATAAGTGAAGAGCGATTGCCATAACATGAGTTTTCAGGTTTGTTTCGTGCTTAATAAATCCACGTTTTTTCAGACATACATTAAAGCTCCGTTGGTAGGTTGCTATGGTCGATCTCACCCACCAAGGGTACTTTTGCTTTTTTTTTTTTTTTTTTTTTTTGCAATGATAAAATTCAGTTGCGCACTATTGGAAGTAAGTTTAAATAATCGGATTTCGGTTTAGGGAATGTTAACAACTTCTGTTAGGTAGCTGATTCATCACCCGATGTGAGATTACAACTCCGCCTACGGGAGACCTGAAGGGACTTGAAAGTTTCACTTCTCGAACGGAGTTTTCGAATTATCTAACCCTTACCTTCTGAACAATACCAAATCTTCTTGGTTAAGAACCTTTCAAAATTAACAAGAAATATAGAGGAAGTATATCTTTGAGGATGCAATTTAATTTAATTACATCCAAAAAGATGTGAGAATTTTAAGAGGGGTTAAATATTATTTTTCAGGAAATAATAACGCATACTAAATATTAATTATAATAACTTTAATTAATACTTTACTAAATTTTGATAACGTTACATTGCCATCATCAGGGATCACAAAAACAATGACAAAAACGCAGGTATTAACTCTGGACAAATGAGGCAGAGGAAAGGCAAACAAAGTCGGGCCTAGAGTCTGAAATAGCACCCCCTAGTGGACCAGATTGGGTGGTCTTGGCCGTTGAGCTGAAGATCTGAGGATGAGTGCTTCCCAAATTTGGGACAGCATTTTCTGATCCCTGATAATGGCAATATAACATTGTCGAAATATAGCAAAGCATTAATTAAAGTTGTACTGCTTCAAATTTGGGAAGCACTCATCCTCAGATCTTCAACCCCATGACCATGCCCGCCCAATCTAGCCCACTAGGGAGCACCATTTAAGTTTTAGGCTCGATTTTGGTTGGCTCTCTTCAGCCTCATTTGCCCAGTGTTAGTGCCTGTGTGCACATGATGTTTGTGATTCCTGATGATGGCAATGTTACGTTTTCGAAATGTAGGAAAGTATTAATTAAAGTTATTATAATTAATATTTTAGTATACATTATTATTTCCTGAAAAATAATAGTTATAAGGAACCAACGTATAAGCCTATCTACTCTAATCTATGAGGGATTAGAATCCCAAAAAGGCAAAGTTAATAAGTATGGCCATTTTAGTACCATTTCAATCTTTTCATTTGAATCATTTGTAGTCGCAAAATTAGACGAAATAAAATGGTATATCTAAGGTCATAAATCATAAACAGATTAACGTTTCATAAATCTATAATACGATATAGCGACACATCACTCGTATTTTTATAAAATTACAAACATTCAACAGAGAAATCTTTGAAAAACGTAAATCTGTCACAAGCATCGTGACAGTTCGTGCAAAATGAACGAAATGCTGACAATAGAAAATTCAAATTCGAGCAAGTACAAACATTGCATGTAAACAACTAAAATAAGATTCGAGCACATTTTGTATAAAATAATAGGTTTAAGTGGCGTAATTTGCATCGTTGAACTAGTTCTCGATTTAATACTACCTGGTAAATGTTTTTTTCTTTTTAATTATCAAAATGATTCTCAATAATAATACTTTCTCCCTGTTTGATGGATGTTAATGAAATCTGATGTTTATTATCCGAATTAAATTTTATTGAATAGTTTTTTTTGTATCGTTCGAATGTTTTAAAACTATCCAAAACAAAATGATGACCATAGCAGATTTGAAAAAAGAAAGTCTGTATGTTCAATCGTTGTGATATTGAACGGCTTCACAATAAAATAATACTATTATTATTATTATTATTATTACCAAATGTATCATTTTGCGATTGTTTGCAATAATTTCATTTACTGATTTGTTTTAGCAACGGGGTGGAAAACAACCAATGCCCAAACCAGAATTTCATTAAAATTTATCACGTCATCAAAATGAAACAAAAAAGAAACACGACGCAATCATTCCACTACTATCGCGTTTCCGGTAAAAAAAATGGCTGATAAAACTAGGAGGAATTTTTACTAAACAGTTATGTTACTTAAAAATCATCACAGTCTATTGACTTTGAGTGTGTTTCCGATGCTTCCATAGAAATCTAAACGGCGCCCTACGAAAAATCAAGTAGCGAAATGTGGTGTAGATTGTTGCACTTACGAACCTGAACAGTTACAGATACGAGTATAAGCCGACTAGCGGAAGGAAAAAGAGTTAAAAAAAACCATAATAAAATAATTGACAAACGCAATACGTTTGGCCATTTGATGACTAAGATAAAAAAGATAACATTAGGAAAGAAAATAGTTCCTAATAAAAGAAAAATAGATCATTTTATCTTGTAGTCAGAAAGTAAAAGACAAAAAAAAAAAAAAAAAAAAAAAATCGGTGTTTCCAAAGATGCCCAAAAGAAATCCGCCAGAAATGAAGACGAAAAGGAACAGACGTGGACTAAAAGAATTACTGTGCTCGTGTTTCAAGAATGCGACCGAGTTTCGAACAATCGATTTATCCTTAAACACTCGCCAAAAAGGTCAAAGAGATCCAGTGATGTTGCTGGCCACCTTCCCAAGAGACGAGCCTCAGATCGAGGAAGATTGATTGTCGAGGCTTTGCCCTAACTTACTTACTCTAACTCGGTTTTCATTTTTTTCTTTTTTGCATTTCCTCTATCCAAGTTAATTTCCAGAGGTCAACCGTCTGGTCGACGTGGAGAGAGAATATGTGGCAATAATGGGATATTGTCGCCGTCTAAGGTTCACACATGCCTCGTTATAACATGACATTTTACTCATATGAGCAACGATAAGCCCCAATTTTCACGAGTGTGTTCCGCAAACCAAACACAAATAAAAATTATGATGAGAGTGGGAAGAAAACTTTCTGCATGGTGGCTTTCGTTAAAGCTTCAAAATGGTCATTTTATAGGTCGTTGGCCTAAGCAAAATATATCACCTATGCCATCATTTCTTGGCGTATATCTTTAAGGGATATATACAGGGTACTACATGATAGCTCAGTGCAATTAATATTTTGTTCATTTTTCCAAGGGTGAAAGGTTACTCATTTAGCTTTAACTATTTTGGAAATCGATAAGCAGCCGATCTCCCTCCACCTTTCATTCCTTAGACCACTGACGAAAGCCAATGTTCCTAATACTTACTAGTATTTACTGTATGTGCTAGATCGTATTCTCTGTTCTTAGCTGAGTCGTGGAGTTAAAAACTCGAGGAGTTACTTCCTGCAAAAGGAAAAATTACCTCTAGAAAGACTCAACGACTCTCGAATCGGCCGAAGAAAGCCCCAGAATAGAGTTACTCAATCAGTCGTTTCCTCAATCCTTCAACTATCGATTCCGGCAGCACTCGTTTGTTGTGAGCTAGTCTTATGTAGTGACGGATTTTCTCCCATCCAGAAACTCGAGCTTCCCATCCTGCAAAACAGAAAAACCAGGAAGAACACACGCAGTCAACAAACATAATCCACTGACCTTACAACCTTAAATGCTTCAGCTGTAATTTCAAACAACAGCGGTGAGACATAGGCATTACTAAGGGTTTAAGATCCTCCCGATGAAGTGTCTTGAAATCTCATCATTTAGAAAAAAAAAATAATCGAGCAGTGCATATATTTATTTTATTATTTTTATTATTGTCTCATTAGGATTAAATGGAGGACAGCAAGTAGAACTACGCTTATCAGAAATTTTTCAGCCACTTGAAGCATCCAGTAAGCAGGGTGGTGATGGATAACATATATGATGAAAATCATCAACTACCTACAGGCCATTAATAGGCACACATGCCACAGGAATTAGAACCTATACCCTCTAGATTGGAGAATGAAAACGCTATCCATTCTGCCAAACAAGTCAGCAAAATGTTGGATATATTCATAGGCAATCTCGGTAATATCGGTTCACTGAAGTTATATGATCTTAACATTATTCCATTATATAGGATGATGTTTATTCTACAATATTTTGGTATCACAATCTCTGTTTTCGAAATGCCATAATTAATTTCAAGACTATATTTTCTGCAAATATAATAATGAGATCAAGGCATTTGATATCTCCTCCGGTGCAGAACAGATGTATTTCTCAACGGTAAGAGAAGTATCATCTGACTACAAAGATAATTCCTGATATTTTTATGGAATAGATTATGCTTCCTGCTGCACCTACGTGGGAAATCGAAAGAATTGATGCCCTCTGACTGGAATGCTGGAATTATAATTAATATTTATGAGTTTGTTTTGCTAAAATAGAAAACAAAACATATGCGCACTGGCACTGGCTCTTGATGTACAGTTATAATTACAGAGGAGGTACATTGTGGATCACCTCCTTTCACATATCGATCATTTTCCTTCCAAAGAAACAGTACCTTCCCCGCCTTAAAAAAATTTTAACTGTTCAATATCTTTATTGAATAGTTAAAAATAGACTTAGTTTTATTTTCATCTCAAAGAAAGGGTGAGAAGATTGACTGCACAAGAACAGTCCGTGGTGGCCAGAGAAATTATTGGACCAACATGGCTGGCTTTGATGGTATATATGATGTCCGTGTTCATCTTTCCACCAGCAGCAGCCTGAAGAAAGCTGTTGTTGATGATGATGATGATGATGATGATGTCCGTGTATGTTGCACCGTATTCGGCATAGTTAAGAAATTCTTAACTATACCGAATAATATTTAAATCAATTCATACTGATTACATAACGGTATAGCATATTCATAGAGAAGGTATATAGCCAAGTGATTTAGGATTATTCCTATACTAGAATGTAGTCTTAAAAAAATGACATTCCATCTTAGGAATTAAGTAGAAGGTAATGCCCACTAGGTGGCACAATACGAAATACTATACTAATGAATTCATTTATTGTAAAGGAATTGCAATTTAAATATGAAAGATCGTTTCCTCTTCTGAAGTAGCCCGCGGAGGAAGAACTGTAGAATTTCCCTCTTTCCATCACGAAGTAATGGACTCACCTAGCAGAACTAATTACAGTCACCTCTTCACATGAGCAGACCTCAAAGCTGCTGTCATTGTTATTCTGTAGTAGAAATGACTACAGGACGACTGGGAAATATTCATGGCAACATTTTATCTAAATATTTGATCAACCTCGTTTTAATACTGCGGCCACATGCCAAGTAAGCAGAAAAAAATTCTAAAGAAAAGAGAGCGTTTCCATATAATTGATACGACTGGAGAACAGAAGCGAATTCTCTTGAATTGCTCTCGTCGGTCCCTAATGTCGTATTTGCGTGACAAACATGATGCATGGTGCCTCACAGTAGGATATATTAATACTAACTTTGGGCATTCTCTTCAACTCCCTAGCTAGTCTTTTTTGTCTTATTAAAATTTACTTCCCACAATGGATTGCTCGGACCAACACACGGTGCCATTTCCAAATATTAAGAATTTCTTTTATTGATTATCTTAATTCTTAAGCATCATATCTCTTAAAATGCTCAGGAATTTCTGTTCCGCATACAGAATCGCCAGATGCCAGAAGAACTCCTCAGGCTCAGAGCATAAGCATTCACCAGCGAAATGACTGGAGGCAGAATGTATGAAAATTCATTCAAACTCTACACTTAAATGTAAAGATATTGAAGATTACATATAATCCGTTTATAGGTAATTGTACTTGAAAATTCAAGCTACTGCAGGAGTAATTGTTCTGGGAACCTGCATTCTGAAAAAGAAATGGTAAGTTAGACAGTCCCACACAGGGTGGTAAGATTTTTCCTCATAGAAATTTGTGTTTTTATTCCAGAAAAACACTGAAACCAGTCAGTAGTGGGCAGACATAATACACTGTCCTCGTAACCTTAGCTGCTTCGGCCCGTAAGTCAAAATAACCCCACAAGACCTAAAAGAAATCCCATGAATATTCTCTTATAACATTTCTTTGAAACATGCATTAACTACATTTGTTTACAAATAATGAAGCAATAATAAATCACTGGGCATACTGGTTTCACACCGAATAAAAGCGTACATGTTGTCAAAGGAAATATTTACTTCCCCTGCAACCCTACGCTTTTGACCCCGTTATTACTCTGGAAAATCTCAGCTGCATCACTCAGTTGGAAAGATACCAATAATACTGATTAATGTTATACTCAGCACAAGTTGGAGGAATGCATTCATTTGAGCTAAGTAGGAGGAATATTTCGCCAGGCTGGCACCCGATATTCTGAGAGCATTATCTTGATATGAAAAGATTTCGTAATCAGAAAAGTAATCGAACAATCCCAGCCAGAGATTAAATGAACACAAAGAGATATTTATCTTTGCCTTTATGTCTAGACGGGGATGACAAACCTAATTTCGGTGTGCAAACGACATTACATATTTTTACAATACATATTTGACAAAAAAAAAGAGTGGAAAATCCCTTCAAAGAATTACACTATCAAACATTTACAGTTAAATATAACAAACGTTCATATTTTCAAAGAGATTTCAATCTTGAATAGAAGCATTCACTCCGTCAACTAGTCTGGAAGTTTTTTGAAATATTAATACGGCCCTTCTGATCGATTAAATTAAGAAAGATGCTCATCCCATCCATACACTATTTAATTCGAATTTTGCTCATGCTGGAATTCTTTGCTGAGTCTCTCTGAAATATCCCTATTTGGGTATTTTGGTGGCCTAATGCGGCTTGAAAAGTTTTGAGTTCTATATTCCATGTTTCGTCTCTATAGCAGAGTTTCTGGATTATTTATAAATAATATATATATATATATATATATATATATATATATATATATATATATATATATATATATATATATATATATATATATATATATATATATATATATATATATATATTGTTGAAATTAGGATTTACTCGGGATGTATACATTTATGAAAATAAATTTAACTGAAATTCAACATAAAGACCGACTATACTACGCTGCCAAAACTTCGTTCTTTTCTGAGTCGACCAAAACCAAAACACAACCATCTGCATTTTCCTGGTGTTTATAAAGTTTTGTGCAACTGTGGTCGACCTTATTTTGGACAGACAGACAAATCTGTTTCACTTCGTCTTGAGGAACATAGACGTGACATCTCCTACAGCAGAGCACGAGCGAGCGCCCTTTCCAGTCATGTCCTTTTCTCGGCAAACTCTAACCTTGAAGAACAGCCACATCAAGTTGATTGGGAACGCACTACTAATTTATATATTTGCAAGGATGAATTAGAAAGAAGAATTATCGAATCAAAAGAAATAGTTCTGGACCCTTCACATTTAAACAATAATCTTAGCTACAATTTGCCTGATTCCCATAGCGCAGTAATCCAGTACTGGCGCTCAAAAATTAGCTGTCGCACACATTCTACTCATGCCAACGGTAGCACGCGGTCAACTATTCAAATATGACTGTTACTATTCTGCTTTTTATTAAGCTGTAAAGTTCATTTTTTACCGTGTTATTTTATATCTTATGTTTTTATTTCTCACCTGAAGAAGTCGGAGCACCGATGAAACTAGTTGTGATGTATTAAAGGTTTTTGTTATACTTTCTCGGGTTCTAGTCAGTTAAATTTATTTTCATATATATGTATATATATATATACGGGGGTGGTCTGAAAAGTTCACGGCCTAACAATGAATTTATTTATAATTTCGAAATTATTTTCATTTTTCAACATAATCTCCCTTAAGCTAATACATTTATTCCATCGCCATTATCCCGTCCCTGTAGTGGTTCTCAGTAAGATCTGCAAAATACCCCTCTACAGCTGCAATCACCTCTTGATTCGAAGAAAACCGCTGACCAGCGAGGAACAGTTTAGTTTGGGAAAGAGATAGAAGTCAGAGGGAGCCAAATCTGGAGAATAGAGTGGATGTTCCAACAATTCATAGTGCAGATCCCTTAATTTTCCCATTGCCAAAACACCTTTGTGGGTAGGTGCATTGTCCTGATGAAAGATGATTTGATGATTTTTTTGTTCTGCAAACCGGGTCTTTCTTTTCTTACGAATTTTTTCGTCTAGTCTGGTTAAAATACCGGAATAATATTCCCCGGTTATTGTTTTACCCTTTTCAATATAATTAATAAACAAAATGCTTTTAGCATCCCAAAACATCGATGCCATGACCATTCTTGCTGATGGAACCTACTTTGTCTTCTTCGGCGCTGAACAACCGGCTTCTGTCCACTGTTTTGACTGCTGTTTGAATTCTGGTGTGTAATGGTGAATCCAAGTCTCATCCATAGTAATAAATCGACGCATAAAATCAGTTTTATTCTTGCTAAAACGCTCCAAACACTGTTCAGAGATTTTCATGCGAGTGCGTTTTCGATCTGCTGTGAGCAAGCGCGGCACCCATTTGGAGCAAAGCTTTTTCATTTGCAATTCTTCATGCAAAATATATCCTACGCGTTCTTTTGAAATGCCTATAGTCTCAGCAATTTCACGCACTTTGACTCGCCGGGCATCCAATACCATATCGTGCACTTGCTCAATGATTTCTGGTATTGTTACACTTTCGGGCGTCATTCACGTGGATCATCTTCATGGTTGGTACGGCCACGTTTAAAGTCGGCAGCCCATTTCTTAATTGTCGAAAACGAAGGAGAAAAGTGCCCATAAACGTTTATGAACTTCGAATGAATTTCTTTTGGCGTTCTTTTACAAATAATTTTATAACCGCACGATACTCAATTTAATCCATTTCAAGGGATACAGACAACACTTTTGCTTCAGACAGCTGTATAAAACAAACTACTTGATAGAATGACTGA
The DNA here is from genome assembly GCF_054136105.1 of Typopeltis vanoorti. Classification (NCBI taxonomy): domain Eukaryota; kingdom Metazoa; phylum Arthropoda; class Arachnida; order Uropygi; family Thelyphonidae; genus Typopeltis; species Typopeltis vanoorti. The sequence continues at coordinate 80,028,936 of NC_143570.1, forward strand.
CTTTCAATTTCACATGGATGCTTATGACAGATGTGTCAACTTAGAAGAAAAATCTCTTGCCGATAGCGTTGCCGCCTATGGTCGAGGTCGAGAACTTTTCAAACCACCCTCGAATATATTTATATAGTCCGCCAGGGTGCGAATGTACTATAGGTTTGGTAAAAACCTATCGTGTGTGAAAGCTACATAAAAAGTTCAAAGCGCTATTGGTTCGGCGTACCCTAATATAGCATTCGTAAAGCATATAAGTAGATTTTATTGACTATGGAATCAGAATCTGTTGCTGCAGAACGTCATAGGGTGATTCGGTGAATTAACATCAAGGTTCATGAAATAACAAACTTTTAAAAAATATATATATAATGTTACTTTGATAGTTAACTAATTAATCCATAGAATTAAACTACTTTTATAAATTTACCTAAATTTACTTAAATGAACCTAAATTAATATTAAATATGATGAAATTATTTAAGCAATATTTAGTTCCGTAGGACGAAACAGCAGTGCATAGCATATCGTAAGAAAATGTGTTATCTGCGTAATAGCCAAGTCATTTTTTTCCTCTCATTAAATTTTCTAAAAAAATCGCGAGCGCGTGTGTGTGCTGGTTAGAAGTATGTCTGAAGTAATTAAGATCATCAGGCTAGTATATTATGCGTGATAATTGCGTGTGCTCTTCGGCCGATTTGAGTGTTTGTGCAGGAAAATCTAAGAAAAATATTGTAATCTTCGTAACCCACTTTCAGCTGAAACGGCCTCATAAAAGTTTCTTAAATTTCAGACAGTATCAAAATAACAATTAATGTACTTGTTTATTTACTCACTTAGCTTGCTTAAACCAAGTGTACTATTCGGCAAATGTCTAATTTGCCTTGAATTTGCAATTGTCTAATTTCTTGAAACGAGAACAATAATACCTCGCATATTAGACAACAATGCCAACTAAATGAAAATATTCCACCCCGAATAATAATTTATCTTGAAAGAATGAACAAAAAATACCTGCGCTGACCAGTCCTACTAAGGATCATTGTGCACAATCACGTGTACAAATTTCGAGTTTTTGTATATAGAGAGAGTAAAAACCAAATGTCTGATGGGAGGGGAATCCTAATAGAGGCATTAATATAATAGCCACTAAAGCATCATTATAAAACCTGTAAGTGGTTGTTAGAATAAGCGTTAGTTAAGCAATTTAGAGGCACTTCTCACGCGACCGCCACTAAACGCAGCAGCAATAACTCCAACGGATTAGCGAAATGAGTTCGTTTACACGTGCGAACCCGTTTCGAAGATCCTCTGGTGAGAGTCGTTATTAAATATGGGACCATAGAATTACCTTTCCTGTCTTACTATGGACATTATCCGATCCGTCCTGTTACTGCTGACGGAGGAGTTATCTTCCGGGAGATCGATCGATATGCAAACAGCTGCAGAAGCAGCGCATGTTCCGTCTTGCGGAAACGATCAGACGCAAAACTAAGAAAGGCAGACGTTCCTGTGGTATTGAAGCTGCTCAGTGCCTTCCGAAAATATACTTTATGCGATGAACATGGAGTGTTGATGGCACTAATTCGCCGTCCAATTACCCGCATTCGATCATAAATGCCGCACTGGTCACATAAATGCTTGTAAAACGAGGTTAAGAAATGATGAGGAAATTCATACACTCCGGACGATTTCGCTTTTCTTATTAAAATAATCACTGTTCGGAAGGAAGGCAATTTTTGTTGCATTTATAAGTTTTTACCATGTCTCGAATTTAAATTTATTATTTACTTCTTTTTTTTATTAGAATTATTGTCGAAGAAAATAAACACAATAAATTTAGGTTTATTTTCTTCTGCACTAGGTTTATCTCTTCAGTGGGACACTGAAGACGATTAAGAAGTACACTGTAATACTTAATGTTTAGTATTAGATGTTATTACTTCATTTACAACACAAATAAACAAATAAACATCAGCACTGCTGACATCTTGTTTAGAACGATGCTCAGCAATGAACTTTTAATGTCATATAATACAAATTTATACATTTAGGCAATGGCCACAGTGTAAGTAGCCTACTTTGGGACAGTGAGATTTCACTTAAATGCAAGCTTCGGATTAACAAAAAGTTAATTCGAAGGCACATACACATGGAGACTAACAAAAAGATTCATGAATTGAATACAAGCAATGGAAATAAAAATTTTAAGGACAACATTGGAAAGAACAAGGAACGACAGAATAAGAAATGTGGATATTGGGAATAATTTGAAAAAATATTGTTGAAGATATGCTTATGAACTCTCGCTTGAAGTGATTTGGACATCTTATGAGAATGAATTTAGAAAGAAAAACAAAAAGAATGTATGGAATGAAATTTGAGGGGAAGGGACTAAGAGGAAGACCACGAAAAATATGGAGAAACCATATAAGAGAAGATCTAAAAAAAAAAGAAAACCTGAACTGGAACACTGTACATGAAAGAAGAATGTGGGAGGATGGGGAAAAAATGTGAGATTTGATTCGCCTGATAGTTTCTGTCGGAAGATTTGTTGCTAAAGAAATACAATGGCCACATATGTAGAGATTGTTAATATGAATTCCAACCACGAACAGTTGAAAAAAAACAACAACTAAAGTATATTGTTACTGGTACGCGCTCTAAGTTCTGAGCAAATCCCATTTCGATTTTCTGTATATAAAAACACGCTTTGAGATAAACCTAAATAATGCACATTTTCCGAACACTTTCTGGGAATCTCTACCCCTTCCCTTTATCACAAAGTTCCACAGAGAGCTGCGGATCAGCACCTCGCGTCAACAATGTTCCAGCTATTTATATCGATCCCACACACGGAAATTCTAGAACCAATAGCACATTCATGCCATGTCTGTTAAAAATAGGAATATTAACGCTAATGATTTCAGAGCGCCTGCCTCAACACTACGGTTTAAATTTGAAAGTAGAGTATGTTATATATCCTACACGCAAAATGTTGCAAGAGCTATAACAATACTGTGATATATATGACTAAAGAAAAAGTATGGATCTATTGATGTGTATCTTGAACAGCTGGAGCTAGTCTTTGGGTAAGATAATGCAAGAAAATCCATTCCAAACTATAAAAATGGATGAAATAAAAGAGGAATAAAATTTCGTTGAGTAGATTTTGAAATTAGATAGCAAATAGACTGTAGATAGTAAATATCAGCAGTCGTGTTCTCACAGTCTTAAAAGACAGTGGAAAATGATATAGTCAATTCAGCAGGACGCTGCTAGTGAGAAATACTTACAAAAGAGACATAAGACAGAATCAGAAAGGACCTGGATTGTATTCTAGAGAGAGAGAGAGAGAGAGAGAGAGAGAGTTGTTGGTTAATCTAAACGTGTGTTCTTCTGGGCAGTATAAAGCTCTTTTAGGAATGAATCTGAAGCACCACATCAAATATGTGAGCAATATGCATTCCAGCAGATTTGCGATGCTTGTTATATAACGTTTGCAACTGTATTAGGCGAGCAGCATTGCCTTCAGCTGAAACTATTCTTAGTTTTTCTTTCTGCAGTTGAACTTTCAAAATCAGTAAGGATCTGCAAAAATCAGCTGCAAAAATCATTTGCTGATTTTTGCAGCTGTTAAGGACTGCAGTGGAGATTGAATGTGAAGCTGAAGTTTGAGATGCTTGGAACATGTTAATATTTTTCGTCAACTGTCTTGGCAGATTTGCTGGAGAAGAATCAGGATTTAGATAGAGATCAAGGCTTTTGAGTTTAATTTTGAAGGTTTTCATTCTGGTTAAAATTATGTCGGATCGGGAGAATGGAAACAATCAGTAGAACATGAACGGAATTTCGCAAAATGAGATTGTGGTCTGCGTTATGCTATGAAGTGGAGAAATGAGACTTATAGTGAATTTAGATGGCGAAATGGTTAAAAAGTTCAAAACTACTGGCAGGAGGATGGGGTTTATCTGAGATTTTTGTGGGAAGATGTAAAATTTACGTATGGTCATTGGTAAGTAAATATCTAGGTATTCCTCTTCTAATTCCCATATTACTGAAAATTGCTAATATTACAGTTTGTGTTGTAGACATTGAAATCCTACAGGAACGAAAACATCATTGCTCGAGTGTTTGGGCTGCAGAAACTCGAGTTTTAAATATATATCATCGGTTCCCAACCGGTGGTACGCGTACCCCCGGGGATACGCGCTGGGTCGTTCAGGAGTATACGAAAAATAATGAGTAATGGCGGAAAAACAAGTAAAATAAACAAAATGCAAAACGTTAGTTATGGAACAATAATTGTCAGTATTTAAAAACAAGGGATAAAAATTATAGAAATGGGTTTAAAAGGGGTACATAAGTGGAAAAAGGTTGGGAACAATGGTTCCCATTGCAGTGATACCAAATGAAAGCTTTAAAAAAAGTGGTAAGGAAATTTTCAGCGAGAGTAGACTTTAAAACAGGAAGATTTCGAGTACTGCTTTCTCTGACACAGGATGTCATCTGCCATACCTAAACGTACCGCTATTCTATCTGAAGAACTGCGTAAAATGTAGTTTAATTACATGAGATGGACAGTAGTAGCTGTCGGTTGGCGGCTGCCATTCTATAGGGACTGAATAGTGGCGGCTTTCATTTTGGAGATTGACGTTTGAGAGTACTCCTGTAGTTAGTGGTAATTAGTGAGTTCTTCCGAACAAGGGTTGACGTTACCACAAGGATATCAGATATGAGGGTAACCATATAGAGTCATCGGGTGTTTAAGAAGTTTTGGCTCGAGTGCATCGCTAAAAAAACACGAATTTTTAAATTTAAATTTACAGATAGTAGATAAATTTATTTATGTTTTTAAAAAAGTCCATAAATATAGATTCGCAATATTCTCACTAGCGTATTTAATCATTCAATCTGTTTGCACATTTTATTAAATCTATCCAGAAAAATGTGCAAACTTCTAAAATTTGTGCAACTTCACATAGAAGATATCTTCCTGATAAAATGAAAGATTCAAAATATTAAACCTTCTAGGAAGGGAAGTTTCCAGTTAAATCCGAGTTTCGTAGTACTAGAATTTGAGGTTGATGTATATAAAATTATTTGGGCTGAAATTCTTAATAAACGACCACATTCCGAATTTGATACGAAACGACTCAATGATATAGGCGTCGTCTACAGTGGAAGTGATTGCCTTTACAATCCCATTTATTTTAGTCATATGGGGTCGAATGATTCACAGATCCTTAAGCAATGGAAGTAACAACTATATTTCATATTCTGAAGCTGCGAGACCAGTGTATTGGGTCTCCATTGCCTGTTCTGGGATGAATAACAGTTTCCGAGAGGGGGAGGTAAAAACCAGCTAATTCATCTTCATTTGAAAAGCTCTTATAATTGTTCTTAGGTGGTTCTGTGCCTTCTAGAAGATATTTGGATCTGGATCTTTCGACAGGACATTTTCGATGTCACGGCGCTACAGAACCACTGGGATAGGGGGGGGGGGGGTAGGAGAAGAAGAAACCAACACAACGGGGACGTTTTCGCTATTTTTAGTGTTCTAATTATTTTGTTAAGTGGAATTATTGCTGAAATTCGGCAACATCTGTCGTTACGTTAAATACTGTTGTCGAATAAACGTGGCAGGCTGATAACATTCAGCTTAGAACCGGAATTACGGCAGGTCCAATTTTGGCCCTAATGATTCTTGTGATAAGCGTATTCACTGACCTAACTCACTACAGCACTTGGCTTAAGAGTCGTGATTGTTTTTTGATTCTCTTCCCGTTCCTTCTCAAGACCATTAAAACAACGGAAGCCAAACCTCTTAGGTTCGACTTCTGTTGTTTTCCAGTTAGTCAGAACTTGCTACTTCTTGATCATGGAATGATACACAGAAGACACATGGCAGTCAGCCATCTGAAAGAAAGAAAAATTAATGATTACAGCAGAATTTGACTTGATGATCAGTGATGATCACTAATACGTTCCTCCGCGAATGAAGGCTTTGCGCAGTCTCGTCAATAACTATTCACTTGTTATGAGTACCGCTGCTGATTTTGGGCATTCATACAAACCAAATATTAAATAATTCACAGTTAATTAATTTTTTCTTTCATAATCAGTTAGTTATGCATGCAACGTTGGAGAAATCTGTTTAATTTTGGCCTTTCATTTGAGTACTCAGGGATTCCAGTCTTTCTTTTATTTGGGCTGAAAGTCTGAAATCTCTCTCTCTCTCAAGAAAGAGAGAGAGAGAGAGAGAGAGAGAGAGAGAGAGAGAGAGAGAGAAAGAGAGAGAGAGAGAGAGAGAGAGAGAAAGAGAGAGAGAGAGAGAGAGAGAGAATAAAAACCGCTCCACGCATTCCAACAAATCGCATTACTAGAATGATTTTAACCGGTTATTCCGCAATTATTTTAGTAGTTTCATATAAGTGATAGTTCGTTGAAATAAAATCTAATAAAATATAAAAATGTAAACAAAATAGCTGCTTTTTAACTGCAGTCAATCCTGGCTTCTCGGTACTCGGTTCACTTTTTAATAAGATATTTTTATAAAATAATCTAATATACCTAAAATGTTAAAAAAATGGAAGCTGTGTGTGTGTTGCCTCTTAGTTGAACTATTTTTTTGGAAACGAAAGCAGCAAGCCCTGACAACTTCGTTCTGATTATTAAATACAATTTTTGCTGTACTGAATATCACAGGTTAACGATAATGAAATGTAGTGGCGTGGTGGGAATACACATGCCTTATAGTGCACTTATAGTGTACTTATTGCTTGTGTAATGAATGAGTAAAGCATTCAAGTAGGTTTCATTTTAAGGAAATTATGGATATGAATAATTATCCGTAAACCCACGAAAACTTTCAAAAAATCTTTCGATCAGTATTCGTATAAGTTAGAAATACACATAAACAATGCTGGTAAACATAATACAAAAAAAAATCTCTAACTAAAATAAATAAAATATACAGTATATAATTTCAATACTTATCGCCCATTCTAATGATTTTTCTTTCTTTGTAGTATTCTAAGAGGATAGTAATTATTGATTTCAATACATAATCAGCAAGCAAACAAACAATACAGAACCGTATCTATTGCATTACTATTGAAAGCGATATCACACACATTGAAAAGAGTGTCGTCCATAACCTTGATAAGCTAAAAAGTCAGCCATTTTTTTTTTATCTTCAGTGTGATAAAAAAGCAATATAGTAACATAACACGAGGTATCAACTCGTGCGTTTTGACTTTCATAAGGCACTTTATATGGAAAATCTCTCGTGGCGATATCAATAATTCAACTGAGTAGTTCAATATTGACCATTCCATATATGCCGGGTTTAAGAGATTCTAATTTGGAATAATGCCGAACAAGATATACCTCTATATGGTTTAGAGTTGCTATAGTAACCTTTGGCAGAACACGCACACACGTTTTCATGAATCTCAATGTCGATATATAATTGCTCGTGGCACCGTCAGAACTATCAACACGGTTGTGATGGTTACTCGTTGCAAACGTAGGGACAAAGGAATAACAAATAATGCACCCAATATGTACCCTCTTTGGTACATTTTTTCAAATTTTATTCTCCAGCATTTCGCCAACTTTAATATATACCGTCCAAAACAGTTCAAGGTGTAGCAACCAATGCAATCAATGTCACGAACTTTGATTTAAAAATTTATTTAAAAAAAGTTGCCATTTATTAATCAGCACTGCCTGGGTTCAATTGTTTACAATTAACTCCGTTGTATTACAATTAAGGAATTTCCAGTATGCATTGATTAATCTAGCTTGCGTAGCCCAAACGATGTTACGATTGTCCTTTGGTTAGTAAGACCAGTTGGAATCCTTTCTGGACGCAAAGAACCAGGGATTGTCGACTGAAGGTGAGTTAGTCGGTCTCATACGAAGGTGAAGGATATTTTTTCATCCCATTTAACAGATCAGAAGAAAAAGGAGCAGAAGGTCATATGCCATCAATACACCTGAATAATTGGAATAGGCCTAAATATGGAATATGGAATAGGCCTAAGTTCGATTCTCGTCGCGAGGGGAGGAATCTTTATCTGGTCGATTTCAATCGATGGTGAGTTAGCCGATCTCATACGGAGGTAGCAGGGTTTCTTCTCCCGGAAACTCGGGTTTTTCATCCCGCATACATACAAATCGGCCCTTCAGAACACACGCAATTTACGGACAAAAATTACTAGTTGTGGTGGTGTTGGATCGCGGTAGATGGCGTTGATTCGTAGTAGAGGTAAGGTGTAGAGACAGTTGAAGATGTCCTCCCGCGATGAGTCTTCGGACTCCTTGGAGGTATCAGGAATAATAATAATAATAATTCGCCCACCGATTAGAGATTCCTCGACACTTCTGCGCATGTCAGAAAAAAGGAGAATCCATTCCGATAATAGGGTAATCAATCTGTCTTCTGGGATGAGTTTGTTTATTATTACAGGTCGGAAAATTTAGCTTTTCTTTTATGAACATTGTAGTTTTTCAAGTGTAACTATTTTGCTTGTGCAACAGTTGGAAAAATGTACGTAGAGTATTAACAAAATTAAAAAAGGTATAGCATAAACAAAAATTTAACTAAGTTTATTTTTAAGAAAGTTTTCTATAAAATAAAAATAATTATACAGAAAAACAGATTTTTTTTCAAATGAACTTAGATATTCTAAACTTACAGTTGAGAGAACTGAGACACTTTAATGTCCTAAACCGATTAATTATTTATGACTTTTTGTGACTCTTTTAACAAACCCATGCAAAAAAAATGTTGTAAAAAATACCATTATCAAATCCTTTTAATCTTCATAGTAATCTGAATCGGTGTCCGAATGGCCATCACTTTCACTTAAACTGATCACCAAAGGTTCGCATAATTCTTCGATAATTCCGTCTCTGTCCCAATACATATTTTCCAATGAGGTGACATGAGAGCAATATTTTCCCCACCTTTGAACTGTAATACTTTCAATCGCCTGTTCTGAAAGCTTAAAAAGTTTCGACATGTCAATATTTCCAGTAAAGTTGCGATGGCGAATGAAACTTTTCACTTCTGCCCATAGTCAATAGAATTAATATCGCAATGATATGGTGGTAGCCTCAAAACTAGAAATCCGTGCTCTTTGAGCATCGTGTCGAATTTAAATAGTTTAGTTGTGGGCGAATTTCTTTTGACGAAATTAAGCAATTCAATTTTTCGCATATCTGGGGAAAGAAAAATGTTATTTGCAGAGAGCCAATCCATAAGAACTTGCTTCTTATTAGACCAATTTGGAACTTTGTTTAATCGAATAGAGTGATATGAAGCGTTATCAATTATAACAACAGCAATTTTAGGAAGGTTTGGAATCAGTTTTTCTTCTGCCCACTTTTCGAAGATCGTAGAATTCATTTGCCCATGGTAATCTCCAGTAGTTGGATTGGCTTCGTATAGTAAGTTTTAATTCGGTAAAAAAAAAAACATTTCTCCACCCACACACAAAGTTATTATGCGCCGTGGGGCATTTCCGGTTTGTAGCACTCCACATTATTCTTTAGACTGCCAACATTTTCCATAAGTTAAATTACTATCAATCCAAGTTTCATCTAGATGCACAATCAGTTTTTTCTCCTCCCTGAAACGTCTTATTGCTCTCAAATACTGCGTTCTAGATAAAACAATGTCACTTCCCTCCATGATAAGTTTCCTTTTATTCTGGGACTTTTTAAAACAAAATCCGATTTCACGAAGTATTTTCCTTAAAGTTTCTCTTTTCCAAGGAAAATTAATTTTTTCTTTAAGCACAGGAATCAATTTCGGAACAGTTGGCACTCTTTTCTCGACCACGTAAAATTCGTGAATAGTTCTTATAACGTCTACATCAAAATCATTCAAAGCTACGGTTTCGATGGTTTTCTTTACTCTGGCACTTTTTTTAGGAGATTTAAATTTTGGCTTACCTTTACCTTTTGATTCCCTACGAATTCTTTTAACAGTCGACCCCGATACGCCCGCAATTGCACCTGCACGTTTTATGACTTGAGAAAGGGGAACAAGGAGACGATTCTTTTTTGCGGAATGTCAGCACATTATTCAATATTCTTTTGCAAGAGCTACTGAAACGTTTAACAACAGAACTTGTTGACTGTACTGGATCCATCATACAAATTAATAATAAAAAAATAATGCAAAAAAAAGCGAATACAAAAATCAAGCTAGTACTAGTACAGCGATAGACAAGAAAGCACGTGATTTCGCATGTTGGCGACCAATTCATTCATCCTTCATTTCTTTCTCCCCTTCAGCATGAATCGACTATTCTTGGAAAAATGCCGAAGGAGAGATCTACAAACGGTGGGCGAACTATATCATAGCTTTAGCTGCCATAATTCAGCACAGCTTAACTCAACTCACTGGTGTTTTTTTTTTTTTGTCTGTTTGCAAATCGAAAATCATGCGTTTCTGGATCGAACAACCCTGCCCTGCCCTGCCTGACTAAATCAGCTTCTTTAGAAAGGCCGAGAAAATGTTCTTCATGGCTTTGATGAAATGATGAGAAGTGATTTATATTTTTCCAAAATAACTCCTTCCGAAAATGACATTTTCCAGAGAAATCTATTTGCAGCTATGTCAAAATTCTTGAAGTCTGTGTATCATAGGATTACATAATCAATAAAATTCACCTAAAATATTTTAAGTGGCTTAAATATAGCACATTTATTATACAATTCTATTTTACCTCTGCTTTTATCACCGCCGTTAGAAAGGTCTACCGTTTTACCATTCTATCATGGTAAAATGGTACAAATCTACTGTTGCCGACCTAGTGCGCCAAATGGACAGCTGGAAGCTCCAACAAAAAGACTATGGGCTTGAATACCACTACAGGGATGGATGTTTGTGGTTACCATTAGAAATAAATTATTTTCATGAATCTCACCCGGTATGAGACTAGACTACGAGCTTGCTTATTAGGGGCCTCAAATAGCTTGAAAAACTCTATATTATAAATATATTGTCTAAAAGAGAGTTTCTGAATTATCTAACCCTTAGCCCACCCCCAGATTTACGAATGGATGTTTATGTGAATTTAACCCTTTCATCGTTGGCCTTCATATATAAAAAAGCGCTAATCTGGGTCCAGTGCTATTAGAACATTCTACAGTCTTATAATTCTCGATCACCATCTTCTAAAGAGGTGATAGCCATGTTAATAAAATTAATTCATTAGCGAATTAATTTGCAAATGAAAGGATTAATTAATTTTGGGGGAAATTGTTCGATAGGTAGTACTAGATGAAAAATCAACGTTATTAATATCATAGTATCGTATACACTCGTTGAGGAGTACACATCAGCAATCCGATGATTCTGATAACACAGTTTTACGCATATATTGAAGTAATCCAAATATGTTACATACAATTCAGAAAAATTATTAAAATTAAAAAAAAGAGACCATTGAGAATCAACTTCTGAAATCGATACTGTCTTTACAATTAAAACAATTTTCATTAAATCGCCAAAGAAACCATTTTGCTGAATTAAAAACTGGAATAAATATAACACCTTTGGTTCTTCGAGGATTATAAAAAGAAATCCTATTCATGAATCTTTTCTGGAAAAGATAATATTTTTTTCCGCGTTAATTAGAAGAATTTTGCCATTAGTAAGCCAAGAAAAAATCATAAATATTAAAGGGGCTTAATTACAGAATTCTTAAATATGACATGGATTTTGTTTTGTCACTTACAAGTTTTGTTTTGGCTACGAAATTTTGTGTTTTGCCCAACTTTGGCTGGCTTAACTGGCTGAGTGAGTGGAACAGAATTTCCGCTCCAAAACAAGCATTTCGGTCTGAATCCCGCTGTAGTATGAATTTACGGATGTCCTTAGGCCGAAGATGAGTTTATCTGCAGCATGAAACCACCACCACCGTGCTTATAGGAGACCTCAAGTAGTCTGAAAGTTCCAGGTTTGGTCTCTCGAACGGTTTGAGGATTATCTGACTCATAGCTACATTATTACACATGGTATTAATATAGAATATGTTTACAATCTTTCGTGGAATGAAAAATATACATGGAAAAAAAAATAACAAATACGTTTTCTTTGTGTTAGAAACTCAAGCATATGTAGCTCATTTTATCTTTTTGTTTGCTTGAGGACTACAGAAGGGGGTGGTCCTCAAACTCAAAAAAGTTCCTCAAAAAGGGATAGAATTATCCCAGAAGGGGTATCATGGCAACATAACATCGCAAATAAAGCTGTTAATCGGTCGGCTGCAATATTCAGTCTTTTTTTTACAGTACATATACATATTCCTAGCTGGCGTCATTTTCGTTTTTCGTATCTTCTTTCGTATATTTTCGCACTCGCACTCCATGCTTTACAAATTCTTCGCACATGTTAGGAGAACGGTGACCGGTGCTCTGCCAACAGTTTAAATTAACTTGAGTAGTCCTACCAAAAAAAAAAAAAAAAAAAAAAAAAAAAGCCCCAGGCTCCAGTAATCTTAGCTTTGGTATAAAAACTTAGATGTAATAAAGTGAATGACAATCAACAGCCTTTCTAGGAGTATGTCAAAATGCAGAAGTATCTAATTAGTTCGTTTTTTGGTACACATACGGCAACCCTGCAACTGGGTGGACGGTTTTGATAAAACTAGTGTTTGAGACTTTTTTTCTTCTAAATTTATCGAGCTCTACTCATTTCGATTTAAACCGGAGCCTTAGCATGAAGCAAAGCTTCGAAATCATACAAAAGTGTATGTTACAATGACAATAAATAAGCTGAATAGCAACACAGACCAAAACGGTTCAATGTGCAACTGTTGTACTAATCTATGGCGTGATTATAGCATCAACAGTCTGTGAACAGTGCGTTTTCTCAGGTTTATGTAAGAAATGCACCTTTTTATGAGTCTCTTGCACTGCAGCCAAACTGGTTTCTTCTTTTAAGACTGTCAAGCTGATTATTTAGCCGAAGAATCGTCTTTTATTATTTTCTTTTCCTAGACTCGTTTCCATTACCCTGTTTCGTGCGTATACAAGTAAATTAACTTGAGCGTACAAAAGATCAGTAAGGCACAGAATGATATTCTTTGTGGAAACGAGAAATGCTAAACTGAATGTTTTTTTCAGTTTAGTAAAACTCCAATTTTTTTCAACTAAACTGTTGAAATATCGAAATATTTGTAAACTTTAAAATGAGATAAAGTCCAAATATTAAGAAAGTAAATATGTTAAGAGAAAACGTCGGCTCTGTGAGCGATTTAAAATAGCATGAATAGACTGGCGATATTTCACAATTATTTGGCATAGTAGAATAGTTTAAAGAAAACCTATTTGAAAAAAAAAAGTTAGTTGTTATAAGTTCTTCAGGAAGATAACAATAGCTAAGACATTTATTATTTGAATTCCGCACCGATATTGCAAGCCTTTTATAATTTGTGGTAATGTAAACGAATGTTCACATTACCACAAATTGTAAAGCAACTGAACATTCCGATGTAGTTTCTAATCTAACAAACATTTTTGAGTAGTTTCCAGTTTCAAGATACAGAAGCTAATGTACGACATTCAATCTTCTATTTTTCGAAGTGGCATTTCTAAAAGAGTATATTGAAGGTTTCCTATGGTTTCAGCTCCATTAAATTATATGGAAGATTCCGTAAGGTTATATTCAGAGAAAGCACTTTTATCTCACAGCGCTTTCCATGAGATTTACTTGTACTGCACAATAGTGCAGCAGTGCAAAATGGTGCAAATAGATGACATAAATGCATATGAGCGAATCCCAATAAAATTTTGAATTGTGTGTGGCATATGTTTTATAATTTTGGAATAAGCTTTCCCTTTTAGTTCTTCAAAAAAGGAAGCAGGGTTATGTGAGCTGTTTGAGAGTAGATGTGACTATCATAGTTCTCTCAAAAAAAACATCATTTGTTAGATGAGATCATTCTGTGTTCCAACGTACACATTAACATGCAGAGTATTTTGTGCACATCACAAGAATGGCCGTAATCCGACTATTCGCAATATCTTAGATAACCAAAGGTTACTAAATACGTACTGTTATATTTTTACCGAATGAAAGAGGTGCACCGGTACGATTTCAATATATAAAATTAATAACATAAAAAGCACTATGCAAAATAAGATGTCATTACAAATGGTATATGGATTTAGTTCCGCGTGTACTTTCTTAACACAAGTTTTATTTTTCTGTATTCATATTTTCTCATATAATAAGACATCTCCAATAAGTAAAAGTTCGTTCATCGCGGATTTGATACATCCCAACCTAAAGCTAAGCTCACGAAAGCAAGTTAAATTAGACTACTGGAAGTAAGAAAGCCGCGAAGTTGAAAGAGTAATGAACTGCTTCCTGACTTTAATGCGCATATTAAATTTCATGTTTCACTGATAGATAAGGCTGGTACAAACACAATATCACGCAAATGCGACACTTTATCTCCTTAAAAAAATAACCATTCATCTAATATTTCATTTGAAAATTTTCTCTATCCTTATTTAATTTAAGCCTTACCGCTCCAGTCGTTAACGTAAATTACTAAAAAGAAGTGACCGATGCGATATACCAGTAAATAATTTTAGCCGAGGTTATAGTTTAGTCCTAAAAACAATTTAATTTACTTTATTACATTTTGGGGAATTGTTAATTATTCTGAAAGATTTTATCAGCATATTATGGCAATAAAAACAGATAAAATTACTGGCTTTCATTCTGAATTGTTTAATCCAAATGCCGTGAGATTAACTTGATTACTTGACTTCACCCATGCAAGTTTGAGGCCTACTAACGCGGGTGCAATCGATAAACGTATGCAAACCGATTCTCTCTCTCCCCCTCCCGTCCTGTTTTTTTTCTTTTATTTCGAAAGAAATAAAGAAAAAAAGAGTATAATTGTTCTGTATCATTTTTCTTTTCTTAGCTAGGCAATGATCGTGATTCTTGATGGTAGGGGGGACCGATCGCTGCTATTTCGTATTAATTTACTTTAGTTTCGAACAGAAGTATTAAAGCAATCGCTGGTCATCTTGCTTATTATATCTGACGAGATGTTGCAAATTAATGCACAAACAGAGCTCTCCATGCCCCTTCTTTATACCTTATAACCGTCAATCGTGATGAACTTCTTTCACCAAAACGAATTAGAATGTGATGTTTAGCTCCGGGAATGCTTCCATGTGTCGCGTGCTAGCATGAGTGATACTGGTAATGATAGGTTCCTTCTGTAATATACGTGTTTCACTATGGGAAGACGCGATGATCGCTCAGTCAATTATCAGATATAGGAGTTTCCACTTTTATTCTGAATGAACTTAATATAAAGGTTTCTCTATCATTATCCATCTCATTATATATCGATATTCTCTTACATACAGCAACGAATCATCTCTGAGAATGGGCACTGACTATTTTACTATTTATGTGACTTTTAGTTTGATAGTAAGGTTATATCGAAAGAAACGAAAAGAAAACAATGATCAGAAGTCTTATATGAAAAGGAAAAATTGAAAACATCGGGTTTTTCCTACTTTCTTACTAAGAGAGAAACAAATGACAGAATGAAAATATGAGATAAGGACCTCCTACATGACCAGGTGTTTAAATGATAAATTCCAAGCATTTTCTATATTAAAGATTCTCAGACTATCCAACTGTAATGGACGATAGACATTTAGACTAAGTTTATCGAATGTGGCTCGTGTTTTAATCTTGATGTTTAACACAAAGTTAAACGTCTGAGCCACATTAGGACTCAGTGGAGGGATATTCAGCTCTCTGTCTTTTTCATGATCAAATATTGAAAACTGAACGAACCTCCATATTTCACATTTTAGGTCTAAAAGATCCACAGTGGATTAATACAAAGCTTACGTTAGTTATTTGTTCACTAAGGTGGATGTTGCGTGCCGTTCAGCATGTAGTTCTATTTAACGCACGACATATACGCTGTTGCTGTCCATGACCTCAGCAATGGAGAAAAGGACCAAACACAAACTTCTCCAGAAGAGAAATCAGATCGAATGAAGTCCGAATATTTCTCTTTCGTACTTATTGTGCGCACCACACTAATAAGTCATTTAGCTGTCACAGAACACGCGAAAATCTCCATTGAACGTCGGATTAATGTCTTTTGTGTTCTTCCAATTTTTCTTTGCGAAGAGAAGACGCATTGTTAGTGGAAATAGGTAGTTTGTGATGACCACCTCATTGTCCTTCGCAGCACGTGCATGCTACGTGCACGCGCTACAAGAACGCAGAGGTGGAGTCAATCAGGTAGCCATACGGTTTCGAACACGCGTTTTCTCGTCCGATGACTGATGAGGTGCCAAGAAGGTGTGCTTGTGTGTGTCCTGCTGCAGGAGGAGGAGAAAAAGAGGATTGTTGGGATGCGTGCGGCCACTCACAGGTACTTCGGTTTGTTTCCGTGAAGTCAACAGCGCACATAATGGCTGTTTGCTGACCATTAAAAAGATATAAAAGTCCCAAGTCCCATGCTGCGTACACTGAGAATGCTCGATTCTTGCTAAAAGAACGCGTTCTTTTTTTTTTCTTTTTTTTTTTTCTGTGTGCATCCAATATGAATTAGATTCCGTCAAAACGAAGCAATTTGTCTTGGAGACAAATGCGACTGTTTGCTTATTGCTTTATATTTACGAAGTGACATGTTTATGAGCAATAAAGAGATTTTGTAGTTGCATAATTTTCGAAATTAATATAATAAAAATAAAGTCTTGGTTTATTTCTTAGAAGCCTGAGAATAAATAAAGGTATTTACACACATCTTTTCAAGAGTCTACTGCACAAAGATGAACGCAGTTGTTTTCTGGTAAGCACAAATCGCAATATACTCAAACTTCAATTACAATTGCGCATTTTTGATATTTTTATTTAGTTATTTTTAGTTAAATAAAAATAACTTCCGGCGAATTAAACCCTGCGTATAACATAAAATATCGCGTTTACTACACTGAATGCAAGAAACTGGTTTTGTGAATGATTTTACAAATGCACCCCGATTTTCCGAAACTTTTTACAGCCTACTTCAAAAGTAAACACAGACGTGTCATCTCGCATGTCAGATCCATTTTCTTTGTTGAACGAAGGTCATTGACCCAAATCGCATTTACTGTTGTTTCATTCGTTTAAAACAGATGCAAAGAAAAGGATAAAGTCTTTTAGTTTCGTGTGCAGTGGGGTGCGTAATTCTGCTTATTTTGTAATGCAAAGTTTTGCAACAAAAAAGAACAAGTATTAAAATGATATAGGACAACACTTCATTAACTCTGACACTTAATTTAAACAAGATTTGGGATAACAGAGTATCCTTTAATTCCGGTAGAGGTATTTTTTTTTCCTAGATTTTCTCTCCAAAAGGTCTACATTAACCAACATGTTAGTTATCCCAGGGAACAAAATGCTTCTGTTTTCGTGACAAACTGGAATTTTATGCATATCAAGTATAATCGA
This sequence comes from Typopeltis vanoorti, assembly GCF_054136105.1. Classification (NCBI taxonomy): domain Eukaryota; kingdom Metazoa; phylum Arthropoda; class Arachnida; order Uropygi; family Thelyphonidae; genus Typopeltis; species Typopeltis vanoorti. The sequence continues at coordinate 80,046,436 of NC_143570.1, forward strand.
TTTTTTGGAGAAAATGGAGTATAAGAAAGTGTAGTAGTTATCTCTAGTTTCGTGGCAAATATAAATTCTATAGATGGAGCTCGTTCAATAGACAAAAAATAACTGAAAATAACTTGGATTTGTGCAAAAATAATTTCACTCTTTAGTACTGGCGTATTCTGTGAAAATTTTATTCAAGTTCACTTCAGAGTAACATCTATGCCTTAATAATAAAAAGTATACTCGATTAATAATCGAAAAGTTAAATCAAATTAATATTTATTTTCACAAAGAAAGCATTGAGAGAAAGAAGTGCTGTTCACTTTTATGGCTTAAGTTACGACATTGTTATGTAAGTTCATCCACAACCAGGAGTTGTCAACATTGACCAAAACAATGGCAAAAATCAAAATTATAAGAATTAATCATATCGAATAAAGCAGGTTTGTCGTTCGCTTGAAATAAGCCGTTCAACAGATAAGAAATCAAACATGCCGCAGAGATGTCGAGACTATAATTGTATTTATGAATGTGTTGCAGATCTCCAAATATTAAGAGTAAAGGAAGAAAAAACAGATTTTTTTACTTTCTTGCAAAGTAAAAAAATTCCTATTCTCAAAGAACGATCCGTTGTTGAGCTATAATAGTCTTAAATGCACTTAAATCGAATTTCATTATGAGAAATAAACTAAAATGAAGTACAGAAACAATCAACTGAATTAACAGTTAGATGGCTTATACTTCAGTTAAGTAAGAATATTAAAAACAAAACTAGTCACTGATTTAACAGCTAAAAGGCAAGAGTCAACTTATGACTTAACTAGGGAGCGATACAATCAACTGATTTAACAGAAAATGGCTTATCACTTAAGTAATAAATTGCTATTCATATTACGATACTTGAGATCAGCTCAAATTCTTTGGGATAATTTATCCAATGCTTCGAGTGGAAGAAAAAAGTAACAAAATAAATGTTAATTAACTCCATTATTATAAATTAGCTCCTTAGTTAATCATGCACATTTTGAATAATTAGCGAGCTAATCTACAAGTGGGAATAAGATAGTTCATACGTAAAAGCTTGAACGCATAAGTCGACATAAAAAGTTGGCGGACGTTAAGACCAAAATGAAGATAACCGTTGATTACAAATCACACGTATGTCACACAGCTGTCTTGGGTGAGAGAGAAAGAGGAGGGTATTTTTGAAGAACCGAAAAGCTAATCTTCAGCTGTTCAACAGGTTCTTTCCTCTATTTTTAATTTCTAGTCCCCTCACTGCCGTGTGAAATGAGTTCATCTGCAACTTTTCGTGTGTGAGAATGATAAAAAAAGTGCTGAAATTTACATAAAGTAATTTTATTTTATGGCACGTGCATACTGAATAACCATCATTTCTTAATAAGTGTGAAATTCGGCCGTCTGTAAAATGACAAAATCAGTCAAGCTTATGTACAATTATTCAGTTGGTGAAAAATTAGTTCATGCTTTATCCTAGTGAAAACGAATCTTGCTATAAAAAAACAGGGAACGCTTGTTGGTGTGTGTGTGTTGACCTTTCTTGATAGACTTTTCACACTGTCAAGTCTCCATGTATGGCTGAAGAGAGGTATCGTCAAGAATTCCTATTTATATTGAACACAAAAAATTCATATTGAAAAAAATTTGTCAAGTTAATGAAAAGAAATCATAAATAATAACTGGGATGAGAAAGAATCGTGGAGGGAAGAAGTCCCGAGTAAATAGATCTTTTAACTCTACCTCACGTTATAGCTAGGTGGAATAAATACCCGCGCCGAACTAGGTAAGAGGAAACATCGCTTTCTGGAATCATAGCAAGTATTGGTGTATGTTCTGGGGTCGATTTTGCCGAGAATTGCTGACCTAAATAGCAAGTTTCTTCGAATAAAAAAAATACTTTTCTGAGTCAAAAATCTACCGATTCTTGAATAGGAAGAAAATGCGTGGAAAGCATTCCCTCGGTGGTGAGCGGAATCTAAATTGGTATTTCTTTTCCACATCGATAATGACGGAAATTTCCTACAAGATATTTGATTACGGAGTATGAATCTGATCTGATCCTGTGGCTTCCTCTCTTGAGAGGGTTGCAGCTGATTACTAGGGAGTATGTAAAATCGTTACGGATAAAAAAGTAAACGAAATAACTAATAAGAATAAATAAAGGAAATAAATATAATAAATAATTGATGGAAAAATGAAATAAACGATGACAAGTGATTTTAAATCAAGAAATGAGAATAGCCAGCTAGTTTATAACATTTTTAAATGTGAAATCAATCACTTCTCGAACAAACAAATTGCAAATAATTTTAAATGGAAAATATATTCACGAATCGACTTTTCGGAGAGCATGATAGTAATGGAAGTGGAACAAATAAATTTAGCTAAGAAATGTTAATATGACGTTAATCAGTTAAATTTTTTGAACTGATAATTCCTCGTATTGTATCATCGTCTACTATAAAGGGTTGGAAAACGGTCTAAAAATAATTATATATTACTCAGGAGACTTCTAGCAAAGATGGTTTAATATTGTCAACAGTAAAATCTCGCTTTTGTTTGCTTACTTTACAAAACACACACACACACACACAATCTAAATTCTTGATAATGATGACATTATGATGACATACAGATTTGTTCCATTTCTTTCTCAAATCATCTTGCTATTCAAATAAACTCATGACCTGAGAATCTGAATTTATACCTTTTATTACTGCTTTACGTCATTTTCTAGCATATTTTCAAGACATTAACCCACTATTCACTAGTGTTCGATCGTCTTGGTTCGCTTTAAACATGGTCATTACTGAGTGAACTGATATAGTGTTACTCAGCCACGATAGCATTCATTCGGAGGCGATGAGTCAAAAAAAGAAAAATCCTGGCGAATGTAATATCACCTAATTTAAAGAAAACCTTTGTCGTGTTTTTTTGGGTTGTCTGTCCGACAACCCAAAAGCTTGATTAAGATTCTAATCATAGTCACAGGTAGCTTACACTGAATCATCATTTAGCCACTGAATGACACGAGAAAATAACATATTACACATGCGCGCTACTTTAATGATTACTAGGAAGGATCCGGAGAAACATTTTAGGCCCTCTGGTAAAACAAAAAGTTTGTGTTGTCAATTGTGCATAAAAGAGTATTAAAAATAATAATTTTTGTTTTGATACTGTCGTTGTACTTTATGATTAATATAATGTTTCGTGACTTAATCCCAAGCTATTAATCCCTGTTATAAGGATTCCATTGTGAGTTGTTGTATAAAGAAGTTTTAAACGTCTTTATACAACACCACCAATATTTACACCTCCAATGCAAAAACTGATTTTTGCATTGGTGGTGTTGTCAATGGCCGAGTTACAGAGTTTATATAACTCCTGTTGTATAAGGTTAGAAAGTACAATAAAAACTATGCAAAGACTATGATATTTTCATTTCAGGAAGAAAGTAAAATGTAAGCTATGTTAAGGGCTTACCTGGAAAAAATGATTAATCCAGTCGTCTCTAATAAAATTAGTTTCAGCATCACAAAAACAAAATATTTTAATGTAAAATATACCGTGTTTAAAATTAATTTTCCATTCATACTTTTACTATTGGAATTGCATAGTTAAATCTGTATGAATCGTGCAAAAAGTGAACATTTTATAAGTTTGTGGCATTAATTGTAACTCACAGTCGGTGAAATGAGGTTGAGGTTGAGTAACTAACTATTTATAAAAATTTTCAGATTTAGACTGTGAATACGGTACATTTCATAGAAATAAACTAAAATGATCAGATATCAACTTTTAATAAGCATAGTTGCACACATAATGACATGCGCAAAAATACACTAGAAAAGAAGTCAATTCCAGACACTACAGTGTCTGGAATTGACTTCTTAAGGTGGCGCTATGGCTGCTTGTTCCAGACACTACAGTGTGAGGAACAAGCAGCCATAGCGCCACCTTAACAAGATGTAGGACCGCCTTTCGCAACGATGACTCCAGACTTCTAGTCATACTTTCCACATACTTATGTAGTCATACTTTCCACAATAGCGATCAATGGGAATTTTGGACCATTCTTCCTGTAGGCATGTAATGAGGTCATGGACTGTTGTGAGGCTGACGTCCCTTGACCTCACCTGACGTTCCACTTCATCTCACAAATGTTCAACAGGGATGAGATCAGGGATCTGTGGAGGCCAGTCAAATGTGGTGACATTCATGTCCACAAACCACGCATTTACAGCAGCAGCCTTATGCATTGTCTTGCTGAAAGAGACAATGGTCAGTTCAGTAGAAACGGCACAAAGTAGGAAGCATTACATTATCCAGAATGTTCAGATCCTTCTTGGAGTTCAATATTCGTGGCACCACAAACAGAGGTCCGAAGCCAAACCAGGAAAAACAGGACCATACTATTGCACCACCACCTCTGAATTTCATAGTTGGGGTTAAGCAGTCTGGTAAGAGACGTTCACTAGGCATCCGCCACACTCACGCCTGTCCATCTGCTCGTTAGAGGGTGTAGCGTTATTCGTCGCTCCATAACACAGCTGTCCAAGCTTCCACGTCCACAGTACATGCTCTTTGCACCACTAAAGACGACGCTGCATGTTGGTTCGGGTAATGTAATGCTTGCATATTGGGGCCCTACCATGGAAACCCCATGAGCCTTGATTCTGAATGTTTTTGTACAGATTCGTGTTCCAGTCGATGCCCGGAAGTTCGCATTTAACGTTTTTTCCGACGAATGGCAGTTCTTGCATATTATCCTTCGTAGCACCCAGAGGTTATATTCGGTGAGTGTGGTGGGTGTTCACTGCGGGTAGCACTTGCAGTTGACTCCCTGCACTTCCATCTCAATGTGGAATTATTGATTTTTGACCTGGAATGGCCCAATTTGTCAACAATTTGCCGAATAGATAGGTCTGTAACATGCCATTCTATGACAACGCCTCTTTGAAAGAGGCGTTGTCATAGAATGCCAGTATAAATTGGAGGAACATGATCCCAAGTCGGTATCATGTTCCTCCAATTTATACTGGCTGCAAACACGTGACTCGTTACATGACACAATGCTGCACCTTCCCCATGGGGGTTGTCCATTGACTTTTTTCTAAGCAATGTATATTACAAGTATACTACTTGTTACAAGCAATAAAAGCTAGTAGAATACCTGAATGTCTCAACAGCCTCATATGTAAAAATAAGAACATTATCAAATAAATAAAAATACTCTGCAAAAGAATAATTAGACCTACTAATATTATCATATTCCTCCAATTTATACTGGCTGCAAACACGTGACTCGTTACATGACACAATGCATCTTCCCCATGGGGTTGTCCATTGACTTTTTTCTAAGCAATGTATTGCTTAGAAAAATTTATTGCTTGTAATTTCAGGTATTCTACTACTTGTTACAAGCAATAAAAGCTTGTAACAAGTAGTAGAATACCTGAATGTCTCAACAGCCTCATATGTAAAAATAAGAACATTATCAAATAAATAAAAATACTCTGCAAAAGATTAATTAGACCACTACTAATACATGCAGCAGAAACACATGCAGCAACTACAAAAATTAGACAAATCAATGAAACTATTGACATGAAAAAAATTGAAAGTGTAACAATATTATATAAAATCAGGAACTCACAAATCAGAGAAAATTGTAAAATTCATTAGTGATTGGATCCAAAAACGGTAAGAAGAATGGAAAAATCATATAGAAATAATGTAGGATAGCAGATGGGCAAAGAAAGTAAAGAACTGGATATCAAGAGGAAAAAGAAAGAAAGAAAAGAAATGGAGGAAGACCGAGGAGCAGATGCTGCGATGGTCTTGAAAATGGAGGCATTATAAGCATTTGTGCTTAATGGAACTCATTTTAATTCATTTTAATGGAGCTCACTGATATACTGTCTCATTCTTGTTAACAGTTATCATCTATTTAATGAATTCTTTTGGAATCTATTAAAAAACATCTTAATATGACATTATTGGAAAGAATGTAAAGGGGAAAAAATGATGACGACCTAGTAGGATAATTAAAACCAAATAAAAGTAGCAAAAGTTGTAGCAATACTGTGGCTTATTTCATATTCTCTTACGCCAACATTACACAGAAAGGTAGGTAGTGCCCAATACCAAACAAGAATAAAAAATCACAAAATATGTGGAAAACTTTCATTTGCCACCGAGAAATCACTGGGGAAAGAGAGAGAGAGAGAGAGAGATAGAGTTCAAATAAATCGGTTTCCAATAGATTTTGTGAACTTTATGGCGGTTCTAAATCGGAAAAGCTGACAGTGCGGTGGATAAAATGCTTTTTTTAATAGGCGTGGACAAATTTATTCACATTTTACACTAATATCAATGAAATATTAAATATATTCCTAGCATCAGTAATGACGTTTGCTACAAGAGAGTACGCTGAAGCACTGAAGGAATAATTATTCAATGGTGTTTCTACTCATGCAGCCCCAGTTCATTAAACATACTACTACAAACATAATTGAAATATTCACCTTCCCAAACACAAACGTTTACTATCTGTCCGCATAATACGGGGTATTACACGTGTGTGTGTGTGTGTGTGTGTGTGTGTGTGTGTGTGTGTGTGTGTGTGTGTGTGTGTGTGTGTGTGTGTGTGTGTGTGTGTGTGTGTGTGTGTGTGTGTGTGTGTGTGTGTGTGTGTGTGAGAGAGAGAGGGGGGGGGGGAGAGAGGATCTGAAGTCATGACAAAGTTTAACGATAAGCAAAATGAGTTAAGGAAGTAAAACAGGGGCATATCTTAAGAGACACAAGCTAGAAATTGTTTTATAATAACGTTTGTCTTAAAAGAAAACTCGCAAAAGGAAATAATTAATATCGCATCATTTTCATTCACGATGCAAGATACTTTAGAAAGATACTCATTCTTCTTCCTCTTCTGCTTAATTCATGTGAATGAGATACTGTCAAGATATAATGGATGAAATTAAAGATGATGAATTCTACAGTTCTTAAGAGAGGGCGAGAAACACAAACACCGCGTTACACATCATTATCACAGGTCTTTAATGCAATTCTACATTCATTGCAGGCTAAACAGCACATGAGACAGAAACAAACACGTTTGTCCCGTACCCCTGCAAGAAGTACTACGTATGGATATGTGCACTGTATAACAAATCAAGTGTAGATAACCACAACAACGAACATGGTCGAAAAAATCTGATGAAATGGCAATATGTAATTTTCCTGTAATTACAAAACTGATGTACAAGAACACGTTATACCTGATTTATCTAGTCTAAACAAGAAACACCACAAATGCACGCGTATGATAGGATGAAAGAAATGAATAGTGCGAAGATGAGGAGACATTTTACAACTTACATTGAGTGAAGTCTGCTGCTGCTGTTCCAGACTTAATGGCCAAGGAAACACACTATATAAAGGAAAAATTGTTTTTAGTTAGCTACCATTCCCCTGACTTTGTACAAGTGAGGGAACGATCTCTCCATTCCCACTGCGGACGGCTCTGATGACCACATCAAGTCTCTCCTAGTGCCGCACTCCTAGCACCACACCTAGCACTCCGAGACTAGCAGACGCCAACTGTGCACGATGGGAGCGATGGGGGAGAACTCTGCAGGCACTCCGGTATTGCCTAGTGGCCGTACGTCTACATATTTGCCGCTGCTGTAAGAAGAACATTGCGCCAGTAGAGCCGTCTGGTTTCCGGCCAAGTCAGCCGGCAGACAAGTGGGCTGGTTCAGCAAACAGCGATCAATCGTAGCAGAACAATGGAGAGCATCATCTCTAAGGTAAATAAAACAGTGGATTGCTTAACTAGACCAAGATCATCACACTGGCGGCGCTGGGGACTCGTGCAAAATGTCAGGGTAAAAATTCTAATTTGAATAAGGCGAAGATGCTTCTCTTCTGTTATTACATGATTAGATCATACTTCCGTGAACTATTCGTAGGAGGCGCTTTAGTGCATCCAATTCCCAACACGTCTACCGGACACCCTGATGAGACCCACATCGCAAAAATAAGAGAGTAAAAAAGTTCCGTGATGCGTAAATATTACTGTGCCTGCATCATTATCATCTGAATAATATTCCTCCCAGAAATTCTTAATATATATATACGCTGAACAAAATATCCCATTCAACTCTATTATTTGAAACGAACACACCATATGACAATGACTTTTGTTTTGCAGATCTGCAGTTCCAAAACTGGGCGTGCAGAACTAAAGTTAGTAATCCTGTGACTACTAACTTTAATACTAACATGACAGAAAAGTGCTGTACAGATTTAATTAATTAGTTAATAAGTTGACCAAGATTCTTTTAACTGCTTACGAAAATTTGAAGAAAAAAGTTCAGAAATGTAAAATCGAATAAATAAACTTTTGTTTTAATAAAATAAAAGACCAGAACAAAACGATTGGTTCAAAAAACTATTTTAATGTAATAAAAACTGAAATCAGTGCCCAAAAAAGTTCAATCATTTGGTCAATTTTATCAGCTGCGAATCCTAACTCTCCTGCAGTTCATGTGGGTAGTAGTAATCATATATAGATAAAAGTTCATAACAACAACATGTGCATGCGCTTGGATGAGCAGTTAAAATAATACTAACAAGATGCTGGTATGATATTGATTTCAATTCATGGACCATTATCGCTATACCATTATCGCTATACTTTGCAAAATCAGTAAGGCGCAAATTTAATTTGAGTAAAGATTTCTTTATAGAAGTGGTGAAACTTTTTATCTCAAAACCCACTACTATATGCACCGGAAACCATTCTAAAATATTTAAAACATAATTATGCAAATAAGGTCATCATTAAATAATGTCTCACTCAGAGATAGAGAGAGTAGGAGGATTCGATCCTATGCAGTATGGGAAAGCGGGTGGGATAATGCTAGCAAAATATAAATTCAAATTGCATAACTATTCATCTATTTAATTCACATTCAATCTATCTTTCTAATTCTGGAAATAGTGTCTGGCATTGTTAATTTTTTAAATATTCTTCCAATATTTTCCATGCGCTATTCACGTCTTGCCTTTGCATTTCTTTTGTATTATGGTATTGCTTCAAACTAGTATCTATGTGTTCAGTAATCACTGCAGCTAGCTTTATATTTCCACATTTATCCGTTTTTAAGAGAAAATGTTGCATGCTTGACCAAAGGGCGCTCCACTTTTTTGGAAGCAGGATGGCTATTCATTTATACCCACATTCTCCAATGTCTATTGATATCCAGGTGTCATCTTTTTACATGCTGTCGAAAATGATTTACTAACTCCTCAGTAACTCCATAAATTGCATTTCCTTCCAAATCCCATATGCTCTTTTTTCCCTTCTAGTCTATCCTCATAATGAAAGTCTCCCCTAATGACTATTTCCTTTGTGACTACTAAGTTAAATGTACCGATATATTTCGCAATCACCTTCCTTTTCTCTTCAGGCCTGTAATAATAATAACACTTTTACATACATTGTGTTCAATCATTCTCTAATTCGCATGAAATAGAACCCTAAGCGATGCCCTCTTCTCGGATATCTATTTCTCTGGGCATAGAAAATAAATACATAAATACATAGTAAAATAATTAATTATTTTATTATCATCAATAAAACTACTTTCCCTCTTCTGTTTCCTCTTGTGTTCTGGAAAATATGTCATCATCATCAGTGGCTCTAACAGGCAATTTAGCCTCCACGATCTTCTATATCTTCGATATCTTCTCTAGCTTGTTTTCATTTTTCTACAATGCTGTTAATGATTCTCACTCTTCGTATTCTCTCCAAACGCTAACCACCCTGATATAAATTCCTTCGAAATCATTCCAAACATTCACACACAATGAACCTCGTGTCTTCCTCAGAGCCTACGTATTGTATCATTAGCAGTCATAGGGCTTTTCTCAGTTCGTTGCTGTCATACTTTGATAGTATGCTCACAAACTTTCTCTTTTGTTTCATCACTCTACAAGTTATCTCATACCAAATTTAACACCTTTTAGATGGTTTGGCCAGCTAATGCAATCATTTCTGTCACACTCTCCTTCTCTATTCTCATAACCTGATTACGTTCTGAATGTCTTCAGAATTCAGTGGCACTGATTTTTATTTTTATTGTTTTTTACCTTAAATAACCTTCTGGTGATACTGTATACGTAAGTAAAATTCGTTCGATTCTCTAGATCTAAAAATAACAAGTCTCTAAGGTAAATATCATAACGCAGGTGTATAAAAAGTATCATAAACAAGGCAAAAGTAATGGAAACAACCACCCAAGGAAATGTGAGAAATAAATAAAAAACTTCCCTGGGTACAAAGGAAGTTCATAATATTCTCATTTAATATTAAAACAACATCAAATCGTAACCTACGTAAAATAGTGATAATAAATGAAAGAAGAAATTAATAATATGACTGAAGAATGTATTGTTTTGAAATGCACACACTCAAAGAAGAAATATTTTCACAGCCTTTATTATCTTTTATACTATGATTACTTATATTTTGGCCTGGCTGGATGACAGTTGCAGCCTCCCCACTTTCCAACCAACAGTTATGGACTTGGATGGCACCGTGGACATGGATGCTTGTGAATGCCTTTAAGAGGTAGATGAAATTCATAGCTTGTTCGAAACCATCGTTCTGCTTATTGAAGAACTGAAGTGGATTGGAAAAAAAATCCAATATTTGATCTGAGAACAGTTCGCAGATTAGATTAGTATGGCTCCCATTCTCTTATGTTAATGTGTGGAAGATTTACAACCTTTCGTGAGAAAGACACATAAAAACATACTTATCATTTTACACTAAAAACGTATCGTGCCAATACTGACAGCGTGGAAGACAAACGTCGAAAATTTCAAAACTTTCATAACAATAAAATGATTTTCTTCAGAATTGTTTCGACAAGATACAGCGTTTAGTTTCTGATTTAGTTTCAGTTAACGGGAAAACATCTCAAATTTCGAATCATCTTCAGTTCACAAAAGAGTAAAGGCGGAACCCTCTTAATATACAGTATTTTTTAGAAATCTTATACATTGTAATAGTAGTAAATGTTAATTTTGTCTGATATCATTCATGTGTTTTAAGAAATTAATGAAATCTTCACTACGGAGTTTTTCAAGTTCTCGAGATCCTTTGCAAAATAAGAAAAAAATAGTAAATTCTTTATACGACAAATACACTTAAAAAGTAGACAATGCAAAAGTCTCAGGATCCTAATGAATTTGATATGCAAATGAGATGGTGCGTAATTCTATTACTTTTCTCCTAAATCAGCGTGATTCGTAAATCTTGGGTGGCCACAGTTGTCATTTTAATCGTGTAGTGAGGACATCACTGGTTTCGGGACAGAACATTAATTTAGGAATTTCACAAATGGCTTTCTGTACGTTTAAAAATCAATATTTGACTAAATTCTAAATTAGGTATTATTCGTTATAAGGAACGAACAGGTTAAAAATCAGGAATATCAGGTGCCCATCTTTACTGTTTATTTGGAACAGGTTTATCAGTTTTAACCGAATTTTATTTTTTAAATCACAAATGTACAGTTTCAAATAGCTTAATGATTCTTTGATCATTCTTTAGTCTTGATCTCGAAAAGATGATCATGTGATTCAAATTAGCTTTCATATTTTTCATATTTGCATCAAATAACATGTATATTCAGTTTGAATAATAAACAGGATCTCTTTTAATTATAATACATTCAATGCTTTGTATTTTCTTCGTCGATATGCTATTTTATTTAAATTTTAAGTGCGTAGGCAAGGAACTCTATGATCTATCTTTCCGTATGATCACATAATTACTGTACATCATTTATTTTTTTTTTAATTTAAATCCAAACTAATCGTAGTTTGTAAACAGAGACTACACCAATGTTCGCTAATTGATACATTCGCAGTGTATTTTTGAAACCTACTAAGTGAAGTGAGGCTGTTTAACTATTTTTTTCTGCAGAGAGAAAGATCCTAGTTACATTTTTTTTCCATTTCCCTCCCCCTTTTCTTATAATTATAGATGGATTGTAAAACAGTTTAAGTTTTACCGAGTGCAGCAAGAAACAAAAGAAAAAGAAAGAAAGAAAAAAATAAACAATAGGCTAATGGCTGATTGAAACTCAGTTGTAAGAACCGCAGGGATGACAAAAGGATTATTAGAGGGATGACGAAAAACTTATGTTGCAGGCCCCTTATGTTATAGGCTTCATAAATAGATAAAACTCTCATAACTTCCTCTGGAGCAAAAGTATCTTTCTTGAATCGCCATGACCCTACTTAAAAACAAATGGAAAAACAATTTCACATTTCGGTTGAGGATTCAGTTAGCCTACACGGCAGGTACTGTACTGCAGAATGCTCTAGCGTCTACAAATGTCTCACGGATGACAAGAGTATCTTAGAATTAGAGAACGTTGGAAATAGAATGACATTGCTGACGCTATTGTAAACATCAAGGACTATCTGGATGAGATAAATCAGATATAGCATTGTACTGTTAATGCGTGCTGGAAAGAACCGGATTGAGGTAGTTCTTGGTTTATTATTTCCTGGCTTCTCTGAGGCAGTGGAACGAATTGTGAAATTAGTTACAGACTTTGAAGAAAGAGTGCTATCAGTCCCACGCTTTGAAGAAAGGGACTGATACACTTGGCCAGTTAAATAAGGAAGATCTTTCGCAGGTACTCGTATTGAGAGAAGATGAACACGTGCAACTTCAGCTCAAAACCAAAGCATACTGAAAGATCTTAAAATGGAAAATGGTTTGACTTGACTGATATTTTTTAAAAGAAAAGAAAAAAGCACACAATATTTATTGTAGAACAGCATTAAGTTTAATTTAGAATGCTATGGTACAATATATAAATGTTTATGAAGAAATTTAAGAAGAAAGCACAAAAGTAAAATTCTCTGAAAAGTGAATTTCTCATTCAGAGTAATTAAGATTCATCTGACTATGGGTTTTATTTCTAATACAGTACTACATTATGTATCTGAACAATGCAGTACACTGAAAAAATACTATATTTACTTCAGAGATACTTAATCCCATGGGTGTATTAATGCCATGTTTTGCACAGAAATACATTGACATCACGGATTTGTTTCTCGCATATGCTTCTATCACGATGTTTTTTTTCAAAATCTCATGAAGAGAGTTACCACTGCATATCTTGAAAGATGGGTTTTCTTCATTGGTCTCTAACGATATGTTTTCTAGTGTATACGCAGAGAAATAATAATCCACTGGGAATAATGTTTCATGAGAGTTGTTAAAACACTAAAACGAACAGTGACGGTATACAAGCAAGCAAATTCTGATATAAAATTTATAATGGACTCTAAGAAACGAAGATGTGCATTTATTTTCATGTTGAAAGTATTGTACTGCGCACGATCTCAAGAATGACAAGAAATGTAAAGCTATAATGATACCTTAATTATTACTACCAGTTAAATGACTAATTACTACCAGTTAAATGACTAATTATAAATATTTAAGAATACTAACATGGATTACTTTGTTTTTCACGCTTGTTAAACCCATTAGATACTGACTGAAGTTATGACAAAGCAACCAAGGTCCTGAATAAAGTAGACATTGTGCCTGTTAACTGCGTGTCTTCTCAAGCTGGTGTTCCTGTTTTGAAGGAAAACAAAAAAAAGAATCCAACTTTGTATGGGACCAGCTAAATCACTTTCAGTTAAAAATCCTCGTATAAATTCCTCTGAATCGAGAGACCACTGTTTTAACCCCTCAATGGGATTCGAATGCTGGAAATTCTGTCTATTAAGGTAAGCATAATCAAATTATACCGACAGTAGATGAGTTCTCTAGCAAGATCTGAACCATTTGATCTGAAAGTGACAAGTTCCTAAAGTAATCTTTGACAAAGATTAAGCAGAAACAATTAAAACGAATATTCGACATGCAATTCCTAAGATTAGAAAATCTAAATATTATTTTTAAATATAAAGCATTTCGTGGCATTACAAAAGATCAGAAATCTAACCAGTTTTCTCACATAGCTATAACTGGCCATCGTCTAAATGTGTTTCTCAAAGAGATTGTTTGCTGCAAACTAAGTAAAAATAGCAGCTATCTGAAAATAAAAAAATACTTATTTTCCTTCTTTATGTCCAATTATTCCCATGGATAATAAACTTCGGAGACCTCTATCACCCATTAGAAAGATAAAACGACATTCCGTAAGAGTTCTGCTGTAGACGATCCATTGATAACTATGGCTGTCATTAACAGAGCGAGAGAGAGAAAAACATGACGAAGAATCTTATGATACCATGTATTATTTAAGTCTCTGCACGAACAATAAACACGAAAGAACACCATAAGGATTGAGAATCTAGATTATTATGTCTGTCACTGAACGCATCTAAAATAAATCCTGTCCATGGAAGCGCCTACCACAATATTGTCATGTGGGACCGATTCCCTATGAATGCTATGGTACAATTCGAGCCTTGTTCTGTGCTAAATAAAACGATGATGTTACCTTTCAGTTCCGAGCAAACCCACGATTGGTGAGGCTGTTAATCTCCTCAGACAGGACAACCCTCAGTAATGGCTTACCGGTAGTGATAACGACTTGTTGCTGTTTCCTTCCCAAGCTCTGTGCTCTGAAAAACAACTTTCATATATTTTCGTCTAACGCCATCATTTGCTGTGACACTTCTGTTTAAAGCATTTTACATTTTAGGCAACCCAGTTTTTGTGCTTTTTGAACTGAATAGGCACTTCTTCAAATTGCCAAAACAGCATACTTGTGAAGTGCCATATTGCATAATTGTTATAGATGAATACAAAGAAAATATCTACTGTATGTATTCAATACCGCTGAATTACAATACTGATGAACAACATTGATGGATTATGCACAATATTATATACCTATAATAGGTAGATGTGTCATTTGCAAAGGAATAAAATCTCTTTTCCAATTTTTCTTCTTTTTTTTTTTACAGTGACTCGCAAATATAATTTACATTTAAAATTTTCAACAAAATAAAATACATTTGTGTATTAGAGGTATATGAATTTCATCTCCCTGCGTGAGTCAACTACCTTGCTTACTAGAATCTGACTTACTTTAAAAAATCTTTTAGTTCCTATAGCAGGATTTCGGGATTATTTAATCCTTAATCTAAGTACTAATGTACTACATGTTTATAACCTTTCGTTAGTGGATTTACATTAAATATTTCATACAATTTCATCTCATGATGAAGTTTTATGAAATGAAAGACAGAGAGAGTGAAATTATTGCTTTTTATGCGTAGTCCCTTACTAAATTTTGCACGTGCAAATGCTGCGAAAGAAAAAAAAAATTATATGGCTCGATAAAAAGTTCGGAAGATTATAATATGAACTTATGAAATCTACACATCAAAAGTCCGGGGAATAACATTAGTGTACAAAAATAATAAAATAGACATTACTGTATCTGTGTGTTCTTCAGCTTGTTCAGATGGTATATTTTACAGGATAAAATCCTGCTCTTCCAGTTGCGAAAAATCCAGGTCGGATGTGCTCTCTCTCTCTCTCTCTCTCTCTCTCTCTCTCTTTCAGCCATAGTACAGTTTGTGATCTTGAGAAAGTAAGAACGTCTTCACAGCTGGTTACGGTTTCATTCATCAAACACGAATTCTGAGATGATTTTGAACTTTATTATTGCACAAAGCGAAGATCGCGTGTCGTTGGCACCATCCATTAGATAGGTAATTTAATACCAATCAATTTTTGTCATCATTCGAAGTACAGACCGCAAAGCTGCCCTTCTGAAAGATTGTATTTAGTGTCAAAAGCCAGGACTCGAAGAAGTATTTAATAATTTGTCAGCGTCGACAACTTATCATGACAAAACTGTCTCATTGCTTATTATGAGGCTTGGTAGTTCTCAAAGACCACATCGCTTGGAAGGAAAAAATAAAACATCAGGGAGTCTGTTTTACCACTCGCTGCAATACAATATTATACATTGCTAAACACACACAATAACAAAAAAAAAAAAAAAAAAACTGAACAAGTATTGGAAAAAGCCAAAAAAAAAAAAACTACCAAATTCTTTGAAGTTATGAACTTGGTGATTCGGAATGACTATTGTGGAGACTAATCACAAATCGAAAGCTTCTAAAGTATAAAAGGAACAAGATATCAAACATGATAATCGGTTAGAAGGAACCTATGAATAATTCGAAATTTTCCAAGCGAATAGTTTTGTGAATTAATGTCGTTTCGAATACTGTCACTTCAAGAATAATAGACATCTCATTGTAGGTCGGAACCAAGCATGCACTACACTGTATATATACGCCGAGCATTTTCAGACTGTGGGAACATCCGGTGTGCTTGCATTCGCATCAACAGCTGCGCTAATCAACAAACAAAATACTTTACGAGCTTTTAATTATGTTAAATCACCTGTATATTAATAAGTAATAAGCAAGAGTAATAAATAATAAGAAGATTGCATTAAAACTGAGCCTCACCTTCATGAAATATGTTATCGGTGACATTCCACTTCAACGCTATTTTAAATTGGACATATGCAACAATTACAATGAGCGCAGCTAAATTAATTTCAAGTGCATAGCACCTCGGAAGAATATTTTTCTTTTGCATTATATTTCAGAAGGCGGGACTGGTGCTGATTAAAACCATCAGAACTTTTCACTGAAAATAATTAAAACCCAGGTTAGAAATTTGTGTGAAACAATTCTCGGATAAACTCTCCAAGAGCAAAGAAAATGCACAAGAAATGAATATTTTTCAAGAATTTAGAACAAAAGAATGAAAAAAAAACACTAAAAGGAAAAATAGGTAAAACTTCAATAAAGAAATACACACAAAATTCAGACTGAATTTTGTGTGTGTGTGTGTGTGTGTGTGTGTGTGTGTGTGTGTGTGTGTGTGTGTGTGTGTGTGTGTGTGTGTGTGTGTGTGTGTGTGTATGTGTGTGTGTGTGTGTGTGTGTGTGTGTGTGTGTGTGTTCTTTATTGAATTTCAAAATTCAGACTGAAATTAAAATGTGAATGTGAAAATCAAATTGAGATTTCAGTCATTAACAAATTTTGTTCATATTTTAGCAAGTCTTTAAATTCAGTATCAAAGCGCATCTCTGATCATCTCATCTTTCCCCTTAAGAGTGACTTCAATGGTCTGTAACAGTCAAGCTCGGCTTCGGAAACCTAATGAATGCTACAATAAGGTGGTTAATCCTATTTACAAAGTCTCTACGTCTGTCAATTGCATACATGGTCTGGCTGCATGTCAGACTGCGGGATGATAACTGTCTCAACTTCCGTATAAGAGCAACTGATCGCCTTCAGATGAAAAGCCCTTAGGGTAGTCGATTCATAGAAGAAATTCGAATTCGGATGATCTTTCGAAACAAACGGCATTATCGTTACTGACTTAGCTACGGAAGTTCTGATTAATTAATGTATTATCAAGTATTAATAGATATGCTATTTAACGTAATGAATATCCTTTCAAAATATGTTGGCATATGTTATGGCCTGTTTTGTGGGATGAAAAATCGAAGCATTCTGCCGAGCGATTAGTGCACCCGCGAATGTGAATACAAGCGCAGTCGATCAAATTTAATCAGGTACCACACGTACAAGAAACTAAACCTTAAAAGCTAAATAAACAATTATCAAGAATAACTGGTCAATCTCGCTATTAAATCTACAAAATTAGCTGTCCAGTTTAACAGCATGAAGACATACTGGCTTCCTTCAATATTGTGCAATCAGCAGTTCTAAAGTGCATTAAAAAGAACCATTTACAATAATGCACTAGATACTGCGATAAATGTCAACGCGAAGCAACAAGAAACAAAACCAAAGCAAACCTGATAGTGAAGAACAATAAAAAACATTATTTCTCCAAAATTCCTAAATCTAGTGGCTGACATGTAACAAACGAGTACTTTTTAAACACCTGAAATAATGATTTGAAATTTTAAGCATTTGTAAAAATAATTCTTTTAAAAAAATTTACGTCAATTATTTTTCAACAACTGAAATTCGCTAGAAATACATAGAAATTATAAGTATGAAGCAGTTCCTTTAGTTTAGGCAGAGTAAAGAAGAAATGCAAACGTAACCATAAAGTGAAGCAATTAAATGCCGAAAGATAAAAATTCCAATCCGACAATTCGCTGCTTCTTACATTACAGGAAAAAGTTTCGAAACGAAATACTTAAGTATTAATGTCTTTTTTAACAGTGGTAGTCGACTCATTTTGCTTCAGAAAGTGTTTCAGTGCTGAAAGCAGGTCTTCTCTGCACTCTTCAGAAATTTTCTCGTTCAAAAGTAAAATCTGAAGAAAGCTTTCAAGAATTTACCTGGCGACTTCTTTTTGTTACATGCTACTCCCTAACACAGTCTCCGAAAAGCTTTCACTCATAAAAATGCTGCATTAAAAAGAAATACCTTCAGGAAGTGAAGTTTGTGCAATGTCACAATCCAAATGGCAAAGTGCACGATTAGCATTTCTCTTATTTTGAATATCGATTATGTCCTCTGTTAGTCGCGAGAAAGTACATGCGCCTGAAGAAAGAAGATAACAAGAATCTTATAATTCCTAAAATTCTTTCCGGCTTAAATCACCAATACTTGTTTTTTTTTTTTTTACGTGGACTTTACTGAGCATGTATTTTGTGGGGTCAAAGACACGACAGTTTTATTTTTTTAATTTTTACGACCTTTCTGATCGTTGGTTATAACCATTTCAAATTCATTAAGATCACATCAGGCATTTATGGTTAAGTTGATGGCAAGATGGTGACACAGGGTTTATGAGATCGTCAAATAGAGCAAAACTATGGATTGATAAAAACTTGTGAGATATTTTCTGAGGAAATTATTAACAAAAGGGCGTTTTTTGAAGATCGTTTTCTCCTAATCGTGTCGTTGAGCCATCTCTTTAAGAGAACGCTGCTTCAAATCTTGTATCTCCCCACTGTTTTTTCTTCTTCTTTAGTATCTTTTCATCTCAAGTCAAATCTTTGTAGATCATCCCTTCATCTTGTTCTTTGACAACCTTTCCCTCTATTTCCTCCTCTCAGTATCCGCTCAGTGCTTAATGTTGCCCACCTTTCGTCTAGCAAACTACTAATATGGCCAGCCCATCTCTACTTACATGTTCTACAACATTTTACAATATCTTCTACTCCAGTCACCTCTCTAATTCTAGTATTATTCTAACCCTTTTTATTATGTGGAGCATTCTTCGCTCCAAGGCTCTTTGGGACACACGCAACCTGTCTCCCTGTTTTTGTAGTTGTCGCCAATGTCTCACTTTCATAAGTAAACACTGGAATATTGCATACATTAAATTTTTCTTTTTAGGCATATAGGTAAATCTCCTAACAAATCATCTTTATACAATCAAAATTCTGTTTTCTTGTGTGATTCTACTTATTTCTTTCTCTTGTTTTTAGTATAGTCCTCCACAATTTCAATACGATTATCCCAACTCTTTACTTCAGCACCAGTGACGTCGCGTGCCCATTTAGTTTGGATGTGCTATCGTGTGGGCTTATGCAAACCCGCGCTACAAAATTCACGTCAATTTGACCACATGATTGAATTTTTATCGATGTATCAATGCGTCATAGCGCATCAGCGCTCATCTTAATTGGTCAAATGCAATTAATTCTTGGATAACTTTGAAAACTTTAATTTATCAATTAATATATTTTTAAATGTGGGAAGTATAAAGGGCAAATGAACAATAGCTATGGTTCAAGCGCTCCGTTTATGTGAGAAGAACGAAGGGTTTACGCTTCGTGGTGAGATAAGATTAACATTGGAAAGTACCAGAGTGAGACACGGATAATTGGAATTTTGATATGATTTTTAAAGACAGAAAGGCTGGAAAAACTCGTTCGACTTATTTATGCACGAGTTCCAACCCCTTTCGACTGTAATCAATCATGCAATCCGCGAAAGCTCTAGCAGAAAACGGGATATTCACATACCACGTTCTAATATATCATACAGCTTTTCAAATGTATAAAGATCTGAGAATGATGATAACCAGAATAGATGACCAATTTGATCACTGTCATATTCCTTAAACCTGCCCACCTAACAAACAGATATTGCAGGATCAAGAGGAACAAGTCCATCACGAAAGTCGTCCTTTGCAGCATATTGACACTGCAAGATATATAGATTCTGAAAATCATTTAAACATATGGCATCTTTATACTGAAGAATGGAGACTGAATGTGCCCACTGGAGGCTCGTGTAGTTGTTTGCGCAATCTAACCCGTATATCTGTGAAAACAGCATAAATCTGAATTCATCCCAACAGTCTGATCCCATCCTACAAATACATATGGATTGTTTTTCAAGTCTAAAACGAATAATTTAGAAATATGGTACAGTGTGTCGATCCTCAAAAGCATTTTTCTGCTCGCAGTTTCAGGTGATATCAGTTGATCATGGAGCAGAATTTAGGCATTGAAGAAATGCAAGACCCATTCAAGTTCAGGTTTATCTCTAAATATCTGTATTTCCTATTCTACAGTATCTTGTTTCTATTCCATTAGGACAGGATGGTCTATGTTCTAATCACTTTTATCTACTTCTTCTTCTTCAAAATCTTCTGGAATAGTAGATTTTTACAATTTAGTGATTTTCATAGTTACTACTATGGCATGAACTCTCTCCTCGGTTGTCTTCCACCAGCAATATTGGTTTGAGGGAAATTCCAGCCGTATTTAGGATTTCAAGCGAGTTCAAAATGTACAGTGGTAAGGATAGTGTGATCACTCCTGATGACACCCTAATTTCCAGATTTTACTTTTGAAATACTCTTTTGAAAAGGAGGTCGAATTTCTGCTTTTGAAAGCTTTGGCCAGGAATTGTAAATGAGTTGTCAATTAGGAAACGGTCTTAAGGTATGGTTGTCATAACTCCTATACATTAGTAACCTGAAGGATCTTCAAGCTGAACGAAATTTAAAAAACTTCAAAACACCCAATTCATAAGCATACGAAAAACATTCTACATAACCAATACTCGACCATACATAGAAAATAACGCCTCCATAGCGCAATTTGAAGAAGGACAGTCTGTCAACCATCCCCTGACTTGGATCAGGGGATGGTTGACAGACAGATATCAAAAAGTGGTATACAGTGGGTGTGAATCTGCCAGATTTAAGGTAACCAG
The DNA here is from genome assembly GCF_054136105.1 of Typopeltis vanoorti. Taxonomy (NCBI): domain Eukaryota; kingdom Metazoa; phylum Arthropoda; class Arachnida; order Uropygi; family Thelyphonidae; genus Typopeltis; species Typopeltis vanoorti. Next base: position 80,067,688 of record NC_143570.1, read on the forward strand.
TGGTGTACCTCAGGGTTCAGTCCTTGGGCCATTATTGTTCAATCTATACATTAATAATATCAAGCAGGGTCTATCATCAGATTTGCAATTATTTGCCGATGATGCAAAGATAGGCAGGGCAATCAGGGATGCTACTGGTATTCAGCAATTACAAAATGATTTGAATAGACTGGAAATCTGGGCAAACGAAAATGGCTGTCTGTTTAATGTTAGTAAGTGTAAAGTTATGCACTTTGGCGTGATTAGAGTTCCAGGCATATTATATTAGCGGGGTTATGCTACAAGAAACTGAAGACGCAAGGGATCTTGGTGTATTGGCGGATAAGAATTTAAAGTTCAAAGGTCACATAGCCAAAGTTGCAAATACAACTCAGAGGATAATTGCTATGTTGAAGCGAACCTTGACATGTAAGGATAAGGAAGTAATTTTGCCTCCTTATAAGGCTTCGATAAGACCACACTTTGATTATTGTGCGCAGATTTGGTCTCCTGGGTTATAAGGGGATGAAGAAGCTGTGGAAAGGGCGCAAAGAAAAGTTCTATCTATTTCTCCCATAGTCCTTAATGAACCGTTGGGTCACTCATGGCTAAGCCATGAATGGCTAATGGGCGGTGAATTAAAACAGATGGCGCCCATCTCCTCTTCTGTCTTCGTCTATATGTCCTATGGCTGTATCCTGTATGTTCACAGGTCCAGTTTGCCTGTTTGCGTGATGAAAAACCCCTGCATAAACTGGGGAAAAAAACCCTACTGTCCACGCCCAAGACCGGCTAACTTGGCTATGGCTGAGGAAGATACTTCAGCTCCTCACGTCACCGACGGGAATCAAACCTAGGACACTCCTTCCCCAGGCATATGATTGCAAAGCGCAGTCACTAGGCTAACCGCGTGGACAAAGAAGAGTTACAAAGAATATATCCGAATTATGGGATTTACATTATGATGACAGATTGCGAGTCTGTGGATTACAGACTCTGGTTAACAGGAGAAAGAGGAGTGATATGATAGAGGTCTATAAACTTTTGAATGGGTGTTACAGCATTTCAAATGAAGAAATATTTCGTTATATGGAAGGTGGGGAGAGAACACGGGGGGCATCCATGGAAGTTAAGGTTGTTATCAGTCAAGAAAGGGCTAAGAGCTAGGTTTTTCTCTCAGAGAGAGCAGTGAGTGAGTGGAATAATTTTCCCTTACGGGTAGTGAATTCATTTACTAATCTAGTGTAAATGAATTCAAATGAAGGTATGATAACCGGGTTGGATAATTTACAGCCTCCCACGATGGGTCTTTGACTCCCAAGAGGTCTCAGATAATAATAATAATAATAATAATAATAACAATAATATTTTTTTTTTATTTATTATGTCTCAGATAAATTACATACAGAGATACAGTAATAATTATACATACACGATTAACAATTATATAACAGATACTTGCAAGTTAATAATATTCTTAAATATTTTTTTATGTCTCAGATAAATTGCATACATAGATATTGTAATAATTATATATATATATATATATATATATATATATATATATATATATATATATATATATACATATATATATATGTTAAAGATACCAAGCAATTTTAAACCTGGTTTTACTCCATTTCCCAAGTAAGCAAACAGACTAAAAGTCAAGTTTGCGCCTGCAATTGATGCAAGTCAAACTGATCCCACAGGTAGTGCAGGACCAGGGCAACTCGTGGCAAAGGTGGAACAAGCTCCGATCACTAATCTTAATATTTACCCTTAATGCCAAAACACATCTCCAAGAAGGGGATGTATGATGTTTTGTATTAAAGGCAAGGGGCCACTACCCAGACCGGTTTCGACCTTCATTGAGGTCTCGTCAGTGGGAGCTAGGCTTAGAAATAGAAATACCAAGATTTAGTAATACAGAGCTTGTAAGTATTTCGTCAAAACAAGTTACCATAAGGTGTTTTAACCTTATTAAATAAAAATCTCTGGAGGAGATATAAATGTAGAAAGTATTTTTACCTTGGGTATAAATATGTTAAAGATACCAAGCAATTTTAAACCTGGTTTTACTCCATTTCCCAAGTAAGCAAACAGACTAAAAGTCAAGTTTGCGCCTGCAATTGATGCAAGTCTGATTGCGCCTGCAATTGACTTGCATCAATTGCAGGCGCAAACTTGACTTTTAGTCTGTTTGCTTACTTGGGAAATGGAGTAAAACCAGGTTTAAAATTGCTTGGTATCTTTAACATATTTATACCCAAGGTAAAAATACTTTCTACATATATATATATATACATATACTGTATATATATATATATATATATATATATATATATATATATATATATATATATATATATATATATATTTATAATACATTACAATTGTGAATAACAGATACTTGCAAGTTAATAATATTTTTCGGCGAAACTTAGCAGAACTTATCTGAGGAAGATAATAGATGATAGATGGCGGTGGTTTCATGGTTATGTTTCTATACTGGTCGCAAGCCAGGTGTTGATTTTACTGTTTGTTGGTACGTGCTGAGAAGACTTCAACTCCTATTACAGTTTAACTTTTTTTTTTTGCAAATAGGGTTGGATTTAGACATGGTGTGTTTGTTTCTTTGTGTTCTTGTAGTGATGGTTTTTGAGAGGGGGTTTGTCATAGGTGTGTGTGTGTGTGTGTGTGTGTGTGTGTGTGTGTGTGTGTGTGTGTGTGTGTGTGTGTGTGTGTGTGTGTGCGTGCGTGCGTGCGTGCGTGCGTGTTGGGGGAGGGAAACAGGAATTGCTCTAATTTTTATTCTATTTTTATTTTTATTTAGCGCCTGTTTGAGCTCTCTGTATGTTTCTAGGTTTCTGTTGTCGAACGGCAGTTTGTTTATGATGTCAAGGTACGTAGAAGTTTCGGGTGGCTTTGCTGTTCTGATTGTTGTACTTATATGTTATGTAGTTTGTTGACTGTCGTCTTGTTATTTGATATGTTGTTCTGGTTACTCTATAGGTTGGGCTGTAGTAATGTTTTAACATGACTGTGTAGTGGCACAAGTGTTTCACCTTTAATATTTTGTGTTTTGTCCATGCTTCCTGCATAAGTATGAGTTGTTCCCAGAATATCAGTTTTACCATTTTATCTTTCAAACATTGTAACCTGTTAAATCTGTAGTTTGCACAGAATGCGTATGATGTGATTGCATATCTTAAAATGTTTTCACATAATGCTTTATAGATTAGTATTTTTTATTTGGGTTGGGACAATGTCTTTTAATCTGTATAGTTTGCTTGCTATTATCCTAAGCTTGGTATGTAGGTAGTTTGTATAGCTATTCCAACTTTGATCAGCATCGAAGTGAAGTCCGAGATAGCATGTTGTTTTCACCTGTGTGATGGTTGTGATTTTAGGTTCTGCGCTTTGTGTATAGGAGGATGAATGTTGGATAGTGAGATATTTAGTTTCTACAGGCAGGGTTTTGGGGGTTTTTGAATATCATTAGCTTTGTTTTTCCAGGTTTATATATATGCCGTTTTCGGTTAACCAGTTAGTGATTTTGATTGATGTTGTGTTGCATATTTGTGTAAGCAATATTTGCGTTGTTGTGAATGGATACTATGGTCGTGTCGTCTGCGTACTGGAAGATTTTACTTTTTAGGGGAAGGTGGCTTATGTCGTGTGTGTATATGTTAAATAGAATGGAAGATAGGACAGCTCCTTGCAGTACTCCACAGGTTACATGTACCTCTTTGATGTACGCTGATCCTATATGTGTGGTGTGCTTTCTGTTTTTCATGTATGCTTTAAACCACTGGAGTAGACGATCTCCAATTCCGATATGCGTTAGTTTCATTAACAAGGTTTTGTGTGTTAGTGTGTCAAATGCTTTTGTTGGGTCAATGAATACCACTAATGTTATTCTGTTTTTATCCAATGCAGCGTTTATTAGGTCTCTGAAATCTTCCAGGAGTGTTGCTGTTCCTTTATTTTTTTGAAAGCCATATTGTGTTTTGGGTATGATTTGAAATTTTTCAACGTATGTGGAGAGTTTCTGATGCACGATGCGCTCCATGATTTGGTTGATTACAGACAACGTGGCGATGGGTCTGTAATTACTTATCATGTTTCTTTTTCCATGTTTGTGTATGGGTGTGATTAATGCAGTCTTTAGTGTTTCAGGTATGTTTCGAAGATTTTATTTAACAGTTTTTGTATAACTGAAAGTAGGTTGGTTGAGTGTTTCTTGATGTCTTTTGGTCTGATTCCGTCTATTCCCGTTCCTATGTTAGGGTTAATTTGTTGAATTGCCAGTGATAGTTCTTCTTTTGTTACTGTGGGGAACCACATCGACTGGGTTGCTCGTGAACCTAGTGGAGAATGTTCGTTTGTGTGAGGAAAGGTTGTTTCTTGTAGTTTTTGGACAGAGTTCACAAAGTGCTGATTAAAGTTGTTTGCCAACTGTTTGAGGGATTTGGGGTCGCAGGCAAAGCTGTGTTTTATTGTTTCTGAGGCAGTGTCCAGCATTTCATTAATCAGGTTCCAGGTTTCCTTTATGTCATTCTGAGCTGTTGTTAATTTGTTGCTGTAGTAGTTTCTTTTTGCCATTCTAATCTGTGAGGAGATTCCGTTTTCTTTTGAATTCAGCTTTTAAAGCGATATTGTTCGGCGACTTCTTAAGTTGTTTCCATAGGGCATCTTTTCTTTATATGTGTGTTAATATGTTGCCTGTTATCCATGGATTTTGTTTCGTTTGGGGGTATTTTTATTTTTATTAATGCTTTGTTATATATTTTGTTAAATGCAAGTTTTTCAGAAGAGTCTAAAGATGCTATCTGCATCCAGTATGTTTTTCTGATTTCATCATTTACTATTGTTGCGTTTCGAATACTATAATACTGTTTTGTAGTCTCAGTGAGTTTTATGGGTTCTGGTTCAGTGTGTAACTGTAATGCTGTGAAATAATGGTCTGCCAGTTTGCATGTTATGACGGCTGCTGTGTGGCTGTTTGGAGAGGCCCTTATATTAATATAATCAATGCAGGATGAGGTTGTTGTGTTTCCGACTATCTCTTCTCGCGTATACGACTGTATGGATGGGGTTATGTTATATGCCGATAATAGGTCTAGGTAGTGTTCTGTGTTGTTATATATGTTCCTAATGTTTATATTAATGTCTCCTATTATTATCAAGTATTCTGAGGCGCCTACTTCTGTTTAGTTCTTCTAGGAATTTTGTGCTGCTTAAGTTGGGTGGTCTGTATATTGTTTAATATCAAGGAATTTTCTTGTTTGATGTTTTTAATTTCGATGCATATGTTTTCTGTGTATTCTAGTTTATAGTTTATTTCTGTTACTTCTAGTTTATATTTGGTAAATATTATTATACCACCTCCTCGTTTTGTTTGTATGCAGTGTTTGTGTTGTTGGAAGTGTGGCATTTGGTAGGTGGATGCCTCTTCGTTTGTCGGAGATACTTCAGTCAGTAGTAAAATGTCTATGTCGTCTATATCTTCCTTCAGATAATCTTGCAGGGTCAGCCAGTATTTTTGAATGCTTCTGATGTTGATGTGGAGAATAGACAGTCCTTTTTTGGGGATTGTCACTTGTTTCCATTCTGTTATTGATTTCAAAATGTGGCAATTATCATGTTCCGGGGTGATTACGTCTGCTTGATGGTCTGCGTTCATGTTGGTTGGTGTGCTGTTCCTTCTTTACGAGTTGTCAATATTCCTTTCAATGTGGCAGTCTGTTGAGGTCTTCTACGGATTTTATTTCGATTGGTTTTTCTTCTTGTATGTTTCTAAGGAATATTTTGCTGTCTCTTATCCATATAAACTGGTAATTTTTTTCTGTTTTTACTTTCCTTGCTTGGTAGAATATTTTCTGATAATATGGCGTTAGGTATTCGGACAAGTATATTGGGGTATTGTCGTGGTCTCCTTTCAGATCCTTGACTACAGGTTTTTTAATCCTGCTAGCTTTTATAAGTGTAGTTTTTGTTGGGCTGTTGGTGAGTCGCACTACGACGGGAGAAGGACGGGAATTATTTTCTCTTTTCCTTTTTTTTTGTGGTAACCGATGCACTGACTGGATGTCTTTTGATTCAATGGGAGAGCCAATTTTTTGGCTTAGGTGTATTACGGTGTCTTTTAGATGTTCCGTAGCAATTTCTGGGAAACCATCTATGAGGAGATCATTTTTGTACTGCTGTTGGTTTGAGAGTTCGTACTGTTGCTTTAAAGAGTTTAGTTCTTGTCGTAGTTCCGTTGTTTCTTTAATTAAATTATGCTGTCTTTCCGTTAGCTCTTTAACGCCGTTTTAAATTTCTCTAACGGTCTGTAATACATCTCCTACCGAGTTATTATCAAATTTATTAAATTCCTCATATTGGTTGAATTTTTCTGTAATTTGTGCGGTATGTTTTTGAAATAGTTCTCCAACAAAATCGATTCAACAGTCTTTTAGGTTTTGTAATCTATTTTCAAGTAATGCATTTAAAGTTGGCTCACCTGGGTTTCGTTGTTGTTGTTTTCTTTGTTTTTAATTCCCTCTGCTGTTGATAGCTGTTTAGAGCCTGAGGTTGTTTTCTGCATTAGCTGTTTTCCGCCTGCGGTCGAAGGCGACATTCCTTTGTGGTCTCTGCAATGGAGACACTTCCACTCGTCACGATTCTTGTTTGATTTTCGCTGCCAAGTAACCTCGGACAATCCCGAACATAGAAAATGCATGTTTCTCTGGCAGTTCCTAAATATTATGTGGTTTTCTTCCCCCGTTAAGTTTTCTTGGCATTAGTAGCACTTCATATTTCTTGTTTGACGATCTTGCTGTAATTTCTAATATGGAGACTTCCTTTGTTCTTTTCTCGCGTAGTTGACCAGCGTATACTTCGAACTTTGAATACTTATAATTTACTTATTACTTAACAGATACTTACAGTTTTTACAGCAATATGTTCGTCTTGAAGAATGGAATTCACTGATATACTTTAAAGTTTAATTCACAGGAAAAAATCTACTTTGCAACTTAAAATATGGGAGCATCGAAATAGCGTGCTTGTGACCGCTTGCTGCTAAAGCGCCCTCTCATTTTTTAATTTTTTAAAATTTTTTTAACATTTTATTATTTCTCAGATAAATTACATACATTATATGAAGACAATTATGCATAACAAATACTTTCTCGTACATAAAGTTTTTTTTAAATAATAATAATAACAATAACTGTTTACAACAAATATTATTATAATATTCATAATGATGATTATTACAGATGTTTCTTTGCAATTTTACACTCTATATATACAATATCAATGGATATAATCACTATATATTGCATACTTTTATTACAGTTATTACATACATTACATACATTTGATTACATATGATACATTACTTACATTTGTTTACATTTGTTTACATTACATACATTGATACGCATTACATACATTGGTTTACATGTGATACGTACATTACATGCATTTGGTTACATCTTGGATGAGAACTAATTTCTCTGCTTTCATCCTCGAAGCTTATCTGAGGATGACACCAGTTGGTTATTATTTATTGTTTTTTTTTTTTTTTGCTGTGTTGGGAAGCTACGAAATCTATGATTGAGAAATTCGCGAGCGCGCACACGCACACGCACACTACGCACACACACACACACACACACACACACACACACACACACACACACACACACACACACACACACAAATAATTTGGAATGTATTGATGCGTCGCTGAACTGGAAGTCTGAACGAATATATTGTGTTTCATTAAATTTGTATGGTATTTTGGGTGCGTGTTTCTTGTTCATAGTATGTCCTTAGAGCTCTTTTCAGGCTATTGTAGTTTGTAAGGTTTCTGTATTCAAAAGGTAATTTGTTTATTATGTCTGGGATGTAGAAGTTTCGCGTGGCCTTTCCGTAGTGATTATTATATTTATATGTGATATAATTAGTAGTCTGATGTCTTGTTATACGGAATGTATTTCTGACTGTCCTGTAGTTGGCATCGAAATAATGTTTTAGCAAAGCTGCATAGTGACATAAATTTTTTGCTGTCAGTATTTTGTGTTCTGATATTACAATGTATATAAGGTCATTATTTTCTCTTTGTTCCCAAAAGGTCAGTTTTATCATTTTGTACTGTAGCGACATTAATCTAATTAATTTGTAGGGTGAACAGAAAGCATACGTTGTTATAGCGTACCTTAGTGTATTTTGGCATAGCGCTTTGTATATTAGTGTTTTTAGGCATATGGGAACTGTGTCTTTTAACCTGTAGAGTTTGCCACTTATTGTTCGGAGTTTGTTGTGTAGATGGTTTATGTGGCTATTCCAGTTCATATCTGCATCGAAGTAAATTCCAAGGTATCGTATTGTTTCAACCTGAGTGATTGTAGTGGTTTTGCTGTTCTGTGTGTTTTTTATGTTGGAAAGTGGATGTTGGATGGTTATATATTTTTTATCAACTGGTCGAGTCAGTGGATTTCTGAATATCATTAATTTTGTCTTTTCTGAGTTTAGGTGTATGGAGTTTTTCGTGAGCCAGCCTATGATCAGATTTATGTCATGTTGCATATTTGTTTGGGCTATGCTTGCGTCATTGTGGATGGATATTATTGCTGTATCGTCTGCGTATTGGAATATCTTACCTTTGTGTGGTAGCTAACTAATATCGTGCGTCTAAATGTTGAGTTAAATAATTGAATTAAATCATTTTAATAATAATAATAATGATAATTTATTGATTGCTAAAATATTTATACATACAATAAACAGCTTGTGTGACATTGCACCTTATAATTTTACAGAGTTCAGCACTAAATGCTGCAATTTCTACATTGGATTTCAATTAACATTTTTAATAATACTTTTTTGCCTTTATATTATGTATTTACAACACATGGTCTTCTAATATTAACAATGAAGATTATACAGAATTTTTTGTGTAATTTTTTTTTCAAAGTTTGAGAAAGAGTGATTATATAAACAAATTTCTGCATTTGTTTATAAGGATTAATTGTAGGTGAGTGCGGCAGGTTAAAACCACCTGCTTGGAAGCTTGGGTTAGCTTTTATGAAGAGAGTTGTTACGATTTTCCTGTGTAATGTTTCTAATTTTGTTAGGTGGCTGTTTGATGTATTTGCATAGACTGTTATTCCGTATCTGAGTAGGGATTCGCAGATACCGTGATATAGAAGTTTTTTTATGTTGGGCGGAATAATGTCTTTAACTTGGAAGAGTTTTGCTGCGATGATCCGGAGTTTGGTGTGTAGGTATTCTATATGTTTTGTCCATTTAAGGTGGGAATCTATATAGAGAGTGAGGTATTTTGCGTGTATTACAGGTTTGATTTCGGAACATTGGCAGGTATTTTTGTTGTTAATGCAGAGGTATGTGTGACAATGTATCAATAGTGATGCGGGGAGTATGATTCTTGGGTTGTGTTTTATCAACATCTGTGTTTTGGTGCCGTTGATTAGAATTGCGTTTTGGTGAAAGTATGTTGTGATTTCATTTAGGTCTTGTTGTGCTTTGCAGAGAGCTGTGCTAATCTCTGTGTGGATTGCTAGTAGTGCAGTGTCATCTCCGTATTGAAATATTTGACTTCTTATGGATATGTTTTGAACATCGTTAATGTATATGTTGAGTAGAGTGGATGATAATATGGCGCTGAGGTACACCGAGTTTTATTTGTATACTCCGACTGTGACATGTACCTATTTTTGTTACTTGTGTTCTGTTTGAGAGGTAGTTCTTGAACCATGTATGCAGTGTTCCTCTTATACCTATTGAGTATAGTTTGGTGAGTAGTATGTCATGTTCAAGTGTATCAAATGTTTTGGTTAGGTCCAGCGGTATAAGGACGGCGTACTTGTTTTTGTCTAGAGCTTTGTTTATTGTGTCGGCGATGTCTTCTAATAAAGTAATGGTGCTTTCTTTTTTTTCAAAGAAGTATTGGTTTTACGAGATAATGTTGTACTTCTGTAAATAGTTCTGTAGTCTAGTGTCTGGTGTCTGGTCTTTTCTTTGGTGTCTGGTCTTTTCTTTGGTGTCTGGTCTTTGTTCTTCATTTTCTCACGGCACTGTTGGCATCGCCATTCGGTCCGTTTCAAAGCTCCATTTGCTTTCCACGTGCTTTCTGAGATCCCTGAACAGTGGAAGTGTTGTTTTTTTTGTTACATCCGGAACAATGTAGCCCGTCCCCTTCATCGCTTAATGGCTTATTGCAGTTGTTACAGCTCATTTTGCTTGAACTTCGCTGTCTCGGTGAACTTGAGCCTTTCTTCCTGTTAGCGACTATAGTGCGACTTTTAAAATGGCGACGTTCTTTGTTGGCTGGTGACTGCAGTACACTCTATGATCTTCCAACACTGAAAATTTGAATATTACCTATCCGATTTTGGTGATTTGAACGTCCCTGTCTTCACCGTGACTAGCAGAATTAAATAGTAACACTTTCAAGTTAGAAACATGAGTTAAATAACACTTTAAACCTATAAAACCAGGAGCAGCGATACAGCGTACGTGCATCCGTCTGCCTACACAGCGCCCTCGATAATATGAATTATATATATTATATAATTTATATTATATAAATAATATAAATACATAATATATTATATATTATATAGATAAAATAATATAAATACATAATATATTATATATTATATAGATAAAATAATAATAATAATATTATTAATAATAATAATAATAATAATAATAATGCACACACCTTCGATTGGAAAAGACAAGTTCGATTCTCGTCTTGACGAAAGTAATCTTAATATTTAAAGATGGGTTAGTCAATCTCACACGGAGGGAGCAAGGTTTTTCTCCTGGGACCTCGGGTTTTTCATCCCATGCACAGGAAAATCGGTCTTCAAAACACACGCAATTTACAGAAAAAAAAATACTGCTGTGGTGATGGGCTGTAGATGGCGTTGATGGTAGTTATGTGTAGCAGTAGGAGAGACAGTTAGATGTGTATAGCGGGGTGGAGTAGTGTTCCCTCCAGTGATGAGTCCTTGGACTCATTGGAGGTGTCAGGTAATAATATATATATATATATTTTTTTTAATAATAATAATAGTTTATTATCTCTCAAATAATTACATGAATATACTAAAATTCAGGCAACAATGAAACGTTTTCTTGCAAATGGTTCAGTAAAAATTATAATTACTCGTAATATCATTATCATTTGCAGAATTTCTCATTGACAAGAGAAAAAGCGTGTATTATTACCATTAATAATAATCATAGTAATACTTTACACTTAATAACGCACAAGTTAAACAATATTACTTATGTTGCAGTTTACATAATAATATTTTTTTAATTTAACAATGTAAATTAAATATATAATTTTAAATTTAAATATATAACTGAAGTATTACTACACACACACACACACACACACACACACACACACACACAGGATATATCGGCAATTTAACTTTGATCAGACCTATCAGATCATTCATTTGACCTCCCAAACACACACACACACACACACACACACACACGTGTGTGTGTGTGTGTGTGTGTTTGGGAGGTCAAATGAATGATCTGATAGGTCTGATCAAAGTGAAATTGCCGATAAATCCTGTGTTATTGCATCTGTTTTGATTGTTCACATTCTTTTTTTAATGTCGGCTTCTTTTTGAGCTAATCAGGTGGCTTTTTTTTAATTCACAGTGGCAGCCTTTTTATGTCTTCTGAGCTTTTAATTTGTATCTGCTTTGAAGTTTGCGACTTCCTTATGAATATCTTGGCATCTCTGATCCACAAAAATTGGTACTTTTTTTTCCATTTTTACTTTTCTTGCTTGGTGCAACAGATTCTGGTTGAATGGTGTTAAATATTCGGATAGGAAGATTGGTGTATTGTCTTGCTGTGCGTTCAAGTTCTTGGCAACTGGTTTTTTCTGCCTGCTGGCTTTTTTGAGATTACCTCTTGTGGGCTTGCTCGTAAGACGAATTATGACTGGTGCAGGTCGTGGCAAGCGTTGGTTTTTGCTCTTCCTAGGAATCCGATTTACGGTCTGAATGACGTTAAGTTGTAGGAGGATATCAATTACATGGCCTAATTTTAAAACCACGTCTCTGAGGTTTTCTGTAGGTTTTCAGGAAGACCGTTTATGACAAGATCTTCTTTATGTTGTTGCTGATTTAAACGTTCGTATTGTAGTTTCAGAGAATGAAGTTCTTGACGGAGTTCGGATGTCTCTTTCATCAAATTGTTTTGCCTGTCATTTATTGCGTTAATGCTCATTTTAATGTCTTTTTACAGTTTGCAACACTTCTATCACTGCTAAATTATTATGTTTTACCAAATCTTCATATTCGCTAGATTTTTATGTTATTTATTTTAATAATAATAATAATAATAATAATAATAATAATAATAATAATAATAATAATAATAAATTGCATAGAAAAGATGATATGCGTGCAGCTCAAACGTCTGTATTTTAAGTAGCCGATACTACTGTGTCTTGTAGTAATCAAAACGCGAACTCAGCAATGTTTGTTAGTATGCATCATTTATGGCAATCACACACGAAAGAGATTGGGAATGCAGCATTGGTTTGTTGGCTGTTAAGAGGAAGGAAAGGAAGTGCCTTATTGGGCAGCCCTTGCTGGGTCCCGGTTCTAGGTTATTGCGTCACGTACCTTCCACTTTAGGATTCTTCAAGTTTTAAATATTAATCCCCCATCAGATCCTGCTTTAAGATCCTGTTCCCTAATCATCAAGGCTACCCTTAATCAATACCCTATTGCATATGTATTACAATCCCTGGTGTTCATGGCCGAATAAATCTGTATGTGACCAGACGGATAACTAACCTGAAATTTTAAAAAATCCATTTTATTTTACAGACAGGTCCTATAGATGAGAACAGAGCCCTGTCTTTTTCAATCTCTGCAGCAGTAGTTCCCAACCTTTTCCCACTTGTGTACCCCTTTTAAACCCATTTCTATAAATTGTACTTCTTGTTTTTAAAATAGCTGTTTTTAAATACTGATGCATTTGTTAAGTGCCTATCTTAATGTAAAATAGTGGAAATTAGGTAATGAGTTGGGAAAGGAAAATTACTACACTAAAAGTACAAACCACAGATCTAATTTTACAATATTCGTAACACAGAAATAAGTAGTGTTTCATGTTAAATATTGATAATGATGATCAAATATTTAACAAACTTTTGATTTATTATTTTTAATAATATTTGTGTTATCTCAAAAGTCTGTAATAATTGGCATATACAGATCACTAGCCGATTGAAACATTGTTGGCGAGATCGTTGAGCTTGCTTTGATGCAGTTAGCTTCTTGAAATCAGGCTCAAAAGATGCAAGATACAGTCTTAAATCCGGACTTGCATTAAGCTTGTTGCGGTACTTATTTTTTATGAAGGTGTAAGAAGAAAAAGCTCTCTCCACTAGTTCAGTATTAGTAAATGGCAAGAGGTTTTGAAGTGTCTCCATTAGCGGTGATTTAAACTTAACATTTATTGTTCCATAACTGACGTTTTGCATTTTGTTTACTTTACTTGTTTTTCCGCCATTACTTGTTCATTTTCGTGTACTCCTGAGCGGCCCCGCACGTACCTCCGGTGGGAACCGATGCTCTACAGAATCGTTACATAACACATCAATAAGAATAAGGGCCAAGGTTGGATAAGCTGAGTATCCTGGAAACCAATTATTTTTTATATCTTCTTATGTATGCTGCACTGCTCGTTGAAATCTCCGAAAAGTTAGGTTATGGTGCTATATTGCGCGATGAAAATCATCTACCACTTAAATAATTAACCAAATGACCGTGAACCGGTATTCTTCTACTTCCTGTAAATGAAGCGTTAAAAAGGGTAACTTATCAATTTAGCCAGTGGTCTATTGCATATTTATGTCTATCAGCTGCAGATGTTCAGCCCGTTAGCCAATTTTACTTAGAAAACGATGAGTTCTTCCCAAGAATATATGCTCAGGTCTTTTTTTTTTTCTTTTTTTTTTTTTGATAAATGAGGCGTAAAGAAATCACATGACCTGTAAAGCGCACAGTGAACTATTAATAATGGATCGAAGCATTAAAAATGAACTATTTCAATGAACCAACAACATATAATTAAAAAATAAATTTAATAACATTCGGACAGATATACGTGTTTAAGGAGAATGTTTAAGTTACGTGTACACTTTGCCATCATTATCAAAAATCACATTACCATATCTTGAAGTGGATTGGGTGACTATATTTCTGTGACATTCTGTGACAATGAAAGAACGCTGGCAGCCCAGCATGAGATTGGCTACTTCACCTGCAGCTGCTCCATAACATGTAAAGTATTCAACGCAATATTAACGTTCGCTAACCGTATAAATTAAAAATATTTGAGAATTAGGATAAGTATACATGTCTACTTCGTATAAGAAATAGAGAGCCATCAGATATCCTCTAAATTTGATCACTGATGGTTTTTGCATGTTTTGTAAATACGCTGTCACTTTCCTTCTGATAAATACACTTTCCTTTGCTTTGTCAGCAGCAAAGGAAACCCAGGGACATATATAAATGGCATGTTGATACACTATTAATAAAACAAATTGTAATAATATGAGCCCAAAATCCCCCAATTTCGAAAAGTCTTATAGCAGGATGCCATAACGTAGCCAGACTTGATTTCTCAATTCATTGTTTCTAATTTATCTCTAGTATCCACGTAATATCAGACGGGACACTAAGGTTTACAAACACCATCGACTCGATGAGGTTCCCTAAAGCATACAGATATCTTATCCCACGCAGACACGATGAGTTGCTGCAGTTACATACGATTTCCTGGAAGTAAATTCTTGTCATTAATATATTGTCCCACCACAATCCAGAGATGCTCAATGGGTTTGATATACGGTGACCGAGGAGTAGTGTTTGTGTGTGTGTGGGGGGGGGGGGGGATGGAATCCATTAAGGTAAAGTTGCTGTCATGTTCCTATAGCCATTCCTGAACGCCTCTGTGAAATGGAGCATAATCTTGCTGGAAATTTCCATCACATACAGTCGATGATCAACGTGAATGGATGTGCTTGGTCAAAAACAATGTTTAGATTAGCCTCACCATTAAGAACAGAAGCCACACTAGTTCAGTCGGATTAGACGAGCCCTTTGGTTGGACAGACTCGGGTTCGAATTTCGTCTATGATGTGAGAGGAACCCTGTTTCACACTGAGATGAAGGGGGATTTTCTCCCAGAAACACGGGTTTTTTGTCCCTCAAAATAGGAGAACATGCGCAATTTACAGACTAAAATACATTACAGATAGCTTAATACTGGTTTCATGAGATGGTGCCATACTGCCCTGTGAGAGCCTCACAGCCGTTAGAAAAGACATGTCCCACCTCAACAAATCACCACTATTACACATACCGGCCACTAAATTAGAAACGTTTATTCAATACCGTGTTGGACCGCCTTGAGCCCGAATTACAGCACATATGCGGATTGGCATAGATTCCGCAAGGTTTGGGATTGCATCTAGGTCTACAACATACCAGGCTTTCACCAGACAGTCCTTTAACTGTCTCAGATTTGACGGAATAGGACTTTGCTCCCAATCTGTTTTTCTAACATGTTCCATATATTCTCAATGGGGTTCAGATCCAGGCTTTGTCGTAACCAGGGAATATGGCAGAAGTCGCTATCATGCTCTCTGAACCACTGCTGAAACAATTCTTGCACAATGGACAGTAGCATTGTTTCCATGAAAGGACAGTCACTTGCTGAATAAAAAAGGCAACATTGCAGAATGGACTGGATCGGCAACAATGTTCAGATATCCCTTGGAGGACACCCGATCTTCAAGCACTATCAGAGAATCCGTTCTATACTAACAGAACTAGCTCTGCACCATGACACCACCTCCAGAACCATGAGCTGTGTTAACAAGACAAACAGGGTTCGCTGCTTCATAGCGCTAGCGCAAAATCTCTGCCTGCCATCAATACAGAATAAGGTGTACCATGACTCATTGGCCAGGACTTTTTTCCACTCTTTTAGTGTCAAGTCATTGTCCTGATAGACGAATTTTTCAGCTCTTCGCAGAAATCGGTGGTTTCCGTTCAGGCATGCAACTACCAATACTGATCCTCTTGAATTCCCTGGGCATGCATCGGTGAGATATGGGGTCGGGAACAGCCTTCGTTAAATGCTTCTGTCAACTGCTGCACAGAAGAAGTTCTGTTTGTCCGTACAAGCCTTCTCAGATGACAGTGATCTCGTTCCTGATAGACTATCTTTTACGTATCTTAGACAACCAATGTGGATTATTTTTCCACTGATTAAACACCCGAGATATTTTTAAAAATCAGTCAGCTCTGCTGTTTTCGAAATTGTGGCTCCAGCCAGACGTGCACCTACTGTGATCAATACTTTTGACAATTATTGACCAGCAGCATTCTTAACCCTTTCATTGCCAAGCTGAAAATTGGAATTTCGTGTGGTGGCCAAATTTTTTTAATTTTTTTTTATTTAGTTAGCGACGTCCACGCGGTAACGCGTGATCGGCCGTTTGGTGAGAACTCGCATCGCGTGATCGCGCGATATCGTTCATTGCTAAGCTGAAAATTGGAATTTCGTGCGGTGGCCAAATTTTTTTTTTTTTTTATTTAGTTAGCGACTTCCGCGCGATAACGCGTGATCGGCCGTTTGGTGAGAACTCGCATCGCGCGATATCGCGTGATTGGCAATGAACGTGTTAAACAGTTGCCTAGAACACTTGATGAAGCACATGACCAAATATTCTGCATATACGCTACGTAAGTGACGTTGACGTTCATGTGCATAAAAGTTTCTAATTCAGTGGCCGGTATGTGTACATTGTGGCCCAACATGGTGGCTCTATGAATCTGTTGTTGTGGACGTACCCCTCCACTTCTGTCCCCATAAAATAACTGCTACTGCAATTCATAAGGCCTTCTGACCTTTCTCCAGTTCTACAATATCCAATACTGACTTTCGTTTGTTCACCTTTGTTGTACATTCCTGTGTTTGATGGAAATACACGGTACCCTACCTCATGTGCAGCACGTAGTCATGTGCTACTTTACTACATTCTTGGCAGTACCCAAAATATGGTATGTTAACTCGTAGTGACTTATTGTACGACGTCGTTATTTGATCACCTAGCATGTCATTCTGCTTCTGACCATGTGCCTGACATTGATTTCATGTTTCTCTTTATCAGCTCGATTATGCAATGTTGATTGTTCTCGAGATACTTTTGCAAGACCATCCTAGCCTGGAAATGGTTGTCGAGATACTCTTTCCATCATATCCAGTTCCCGTTATCACCTCCCGTTTGAAGGCACCGAAGTACCTGTCCATTATGACACCCACTTCAATGCAGATATTATCTTCGTGAAATAATCAGCCACATATTTATGTGGACTCCACTTACTACAGAATTATCCTCGATATTCTGGTTACAGATTTTATTTATTCATCACAAGTATACCAGCAACAAGTGAGTAATCATCCTTGTGTTTTCTGGAGCTAAGCACACAAGATTGGAATGTGGAGGTGCTGATTTTAGCTAGTAGCATATTTCAAATACTAACAAGCACCCAAAGTTTAGTGCTGTATATCATTACTAACGTTGTGACAATATCGCCCACAACTAATGTAAAGGTTTCACAAATAATTCATAAAAAAGAGATAGATGCATGATGAAATTCTGTCGTTCATATGCTCAGAAATTCAGGTTGTTACTGATTAACTTTATCCAGTGATCGTTAATAGTTCAAAGCAATGGATTCACACTGCTGCAGAAGATTAGGCCGCCATCATGAAATGATAAATCATAATACTAACTGCCTTATCTGTCTAGTTTTTTCTGAGTCCTGCAGCTAGAGAAAATATAACTAGAGACTGAAATGACTATATTTCACTTTCAGGGAACTAGATTTCTTACTCTTCAGAGATCTTCAGTTTCGTATATATTTCTCAAGTATAATCGGTTTAGTGATTAACGAAAAGCCTCCGTAGCTCAGTCAGTAGAGACGAAGCGTTTTGGTTGGAAAGACCTAGGTTCGTGATCTACAGGAAAGTGTTGATCTACAGCAGTCTTTAAAAGCGAAGTTATCTCTGTGTCCCTCTACATTTGGTAAACATTTAGCATCTGTTTAACAAAAGTCAGTATGTAAGTACTGAATGTTTTCCATATCGAAACCATCGCGTAGTAACCGAAGTCTGTCACTAAGATGTGAAGTTATTTTCCGCAAACGTTTTCGTTGCTGATTACAGCGGACTAATTCCGCTATAGACTTCGAAATCATCCCCCAGTGACCACCGTTATACAGCAGCCTTCGCCATAAAAATGGTTTGTGGCCCAATAAGTGCTTCCACACAGCAAGAAACACAATAGCTGTCAAATGTGAATATTGTGTCCCTTCCTCCCGTGGGAACAATAATCGCCGCGGGAAACAAAAGACGACAATAATTCCGTAACATTGGAAAATAAGATTTAGGGAAATGCGGAGCAGGTAGCAGCAACGATGAATATTTGATGACTATTCGCTGGCTACTTCTTTCATAGCTCAAATTATAATACGTCTGGGAGTCCTCAAGTCATATTAAGAAACGACGTCTGAGACAGACTTGGCGATCTTCCAGAAATTTCTCTGTCTTTCTTATGCTTTATTATATTTTAGCAACAGAATGTACTGAATGTCTCTTTGATGTGACCAATGGATGAGAGCAGATGAAATACAGGCCATAAAACTATCTGCATGCATCATTTAACTCAAAGATAACTTAGTAATACGAATTGCAAAACTATTTCTTCAATTCATTAACAGTTCTATTACTTTCTTTCTTTCGACAATCCTTTCCAAAACCACAATATGATTCAGAATTTTCCTGAAACAGTTCGCAGAATCGAATGATTCAGAATTTTCCTGAAACCGGTGATGTTGGGAATCGGAAGCACAACCGCGTGTCCATGCACTACAGACACACGGCTGTGAAAGATTTCCAAATAAATCTTTCCTAAGTGTGCCGGACTTTGGGATTGCACACCGGTTACCCAAAAGTTAAAGCTTCGTCCTTGTTAAGGTTCAGAATGAATCACATGCCAAACAAGGGAAGTTCAAGTCAACTACTGCAAATGGTTTGTTTCCCTTCGTCTGGGAATTGAAATATTGAAATGAGCATGAAATAATACTGAAAAAAAAAAACATGGAGAGGTATACACTCACTAGTTATTTTTTCATACATATTTCTTTAAGCATTCTGTAACTGTATCCCTGATGATTTCTACTCACTCGCTATTTTAATTCAGAACTTTCATAACTTGAATACATCTAAGAAACAATTATTTTTGAACAGGTATTTTAAATGAAACAGAGCTCTTAAATCCATAAACGCTAAGATCAGTTAAAAAGAGGTTGTCATATTAGCTGATATTTTAAGTAAATTCTTTCTTTATCTGTTTACATTTACTCAACTACTTCCCTACCAAATTATTCTGATGTATTTTATTATCATTCTCCACATATAATTTTATCTGAATTCACTAAGAATTAAGCTGTCAGGCCAGTGAAATCTTATCAAAATGGACTAATAAAATGAGAATATATAGATGCTTGGGCAGCGTTCATGTTTTTTAAGTAGTCTGCGCTAAGGCAACTCGTGAATGCTGGTGAGTGTATTTCCGTAAGCATTCTGGCCAACTTACTTTTACGAAACTTTCATAGTTTCCACATTCGGCTTTGAAATAATTCTGGATTTAATATCCACTTCACTTATACAATTTTGCATCGCTGAACTCAAGCCTTTTTGTTTTTTTATTTTAGTAAATTTCTTAGTTTGTATGGTTTGAAACATTCGACTTAATTCCGACCTGCAAACAGTCCCATTAAAGTTTTTTTCAAAATTGAAATGACTTCGACAAACTTTCATGGAACAAAATGAATATGATAAGTGCATGCATTTTGAGAAACGCACTGCAAAAACGGAATTCTCGATATTCATTATTCTTAACGAATAACTTGCAACTTAAATGCAGCTATGTTATAACTTACAATTCAGTGTATTTGCAAATTAGTATTTTGAGCGGTTTTCTCCATTTCACCTCAACATATGCCTTTTCAGTATTTATCAATGCTTATTATTGTTATATTCTCATTATTTCTCGACTATGTTGATTTACTGTTGAATAACACTGAACAATATGAAATAAAATAAATATGACAGTGAAATCGTTATTACTTGAATGACTTTGATATAATCTTTTAGGCACAGGATGGATAATTTACGATAATGTGATATTTTTCTGGGTGAAAGTTGAACAGCGATCTTTTTATACGCATTCACAACGGAACAGAAACTATGGCTTCATCGTGTCGGTCCAACCGATGAACATATTCTGATGCTGAAGTTCATTCGTTAAAGTGATAATTCAAACTTCGGGAGGGGTGGGAAACTGCCCGTTTGAATTAAAAAAAAAACTGATCCGCAGTGAATTATAATATTAAGTAAGCGTTAGAAAGTTAATATATGAGAAATTAAAATGGAGATAACGGAATATTTGGAATATTTATCTTTGAAACGAAAATAAAATCAAACGAGTTCTTAAGAACTCAAGCAAACAGAGTAAAACACTAGGCAAAAAAAAAAAAAAAGGAAAGCAAAGCAAACAGAACAAGACAGGAGAAGACATCGTAATCATCGAAAGTGCAAGGAATCCGTTTTCTCATCATTTACGATAATTAAAGAGAGTAAGAAGAACGATCGTGGGCTCTCTGAGTTGATTATTAACCTTTGGCCATACACATCAAATAGACGAAAGACATAATTCCTTGAGGAAAGTGATACGGATAAGGACAATGAAACTGTTTGTCTCACACGAGAGAGAGAGAGAGAGAGAAAGAAACAAAACTGTTTTATTCATCTTTTTTTTATGGGGGAAAGGGGATTCTACTGCTGACTATTCCTCTTCACAGTAGAACTACAAATGAAGTGAATTATTGAGTTCGTTTTTAAATATATCTAAATATGTTTATATTTTAATATATATTTTAAATATATTTACGCTTTAAATATTATTGTTAAATAATGCATTTGTTGACGCATTTTGA
Organism: Typopeltis vanoorti; assembly: GCF_054136105.1. Classification (NCBI taxonomy): domain Eukaryota; kingdom Metazoa; phylum Arthropoda; class Arachnida; order Uropygi; family Thelyphonidae; genus Typopeltis; species Typopeltis vanoorti. The sequence goes on from NC_143570.1 coordinate 80,088,816, forward strand.
AAAAACACGTGACGATTGCATGATTGAGGCAGAGTAAATTTTCACCTACGCTTTCACGTCCAAATTTCTGCATCTATTATACCACAACATGCTTTTCAAAATTATTCCAGATTCTTACATTCGAAACTCCACAATATTTTGAATATCAACTGAAGACATCTCAGACTATACTCGAACTAATCAGTTCGAGTATAGTCGGAGTAAATCAACATAGTCGAGAAATAATGAGAATATAACAATAATAAAAAAAAACAAAAAATCAAAACATTTTGGTCAGCTGAATGAACGACAACGCTGAACTATATTTTATTTCCAATACTGATCTACTCATCCAAAGTAAGACTAAAACGGCGTTCCGACTTCTATTAATTCTTTAATTTTGCTATTTGCGCTTATTTTTTATGTTCACGGATGTCCAAAGTTAAGACACCAGTCTAGTTCTTTGGTCATACATATTTGTACTTTGAAATTGATTTACTTATAAGAGAACTATTGGCAGTTGTTCGAAATGATATTTCATCTTCGGTGACCAATCTAGATACACCCTTACTTATTATCTTGTTTCAAAAGTTTAAAATTGACTGATTAGCCTTAATTCTATTGAGCTACTTGAAGGTCTTTCTCAGCTCTTGTTTTCAAATGTGATCGTACATACGTTATGAATATCTTATGGGTCCGCTAGTGTTCACTTCCTTACATGAAATCTGCTTTGGACGATGAATGCGCTCAGCGAGTCCTGATTTTTGCATTTAAAGTTTTCCAAACTTCGGACGAATTTATTTTCATTTCGAAGCTGAAATGAGAATCTTAAAATTATAATTACTGAAGTATAGAGCCGAAATTCTTCAAGTTTGCATAAATAATATGTAAAAATTGAGGATATTACGGATCCATTCATGTTCTATAGTCAAATATAGAAAGAAAGTTTACCAGACAGCTTTCAGGATATAATTTCGCACTTAGAGTTGCGTTGGTGTGCACTACTTAAAAGACACGGTCTCTGCCCAGGAGCCTGTGTTCGCCTTTTATTAGTGCTTACATTAGGTTTCACTGACCCGACAGCTGTTTCGAACTGTTGGTTGTCATCAGATTCTCATTAGGTACTTATATATAGCAAAATCTCTCAATACACAGAGAAATCCCATGTCAGAAAGTTAAATCGAAGCTCTTGTCTGTATACTTCCGTAACTGTTCATGCAGCGACCAAGGGTTCACTCATAATGAATTTAACATTCTGACATAGGATTGCTATGGTATTGAGAGAGTTTTTCCTCTCTTTAGATTTCTGATTCGCCTCTGATGAGAACCAAGGGTCCGAAACAGCTATCAGGTCAGTGCAACCTAACCAATGCATTAATATAAGCGAATATATATGGGATCCTGGGCGTGTCCACGTCTTGGCAACCATTATGCCGAAAGTTAAATTCTCATAAGCGCTCTAGTAAAGTTCGAAGTTTTTAAAGTTTCGAAATTTACAGTGAAATATAGAAAGATACTATGAAATATGAACAGATCCATAATATCCTCCATTTTTACATACTGAAATTCTAAAATTAAGGAAAATTAAAATGATGAAACATCGATTTTTATCTAACCAACAAGTTACCAAATGTGATCGAAATTTAAAAATAAAAATGAAAAACGGTAAATTCCACGTACATTACAGCATAAAGGTCTGTTGACTACTTCAATGACTTTTTTAACTAACGAACCATCAGATAAGAGGAGTTATGATGAGAAAGAACCAACTTGAAGCGGCTGAGTGAAACAAAAATATCTTTTACTAGTAGCTGTTTCATCGCTCTTGATTTGTAATCATATAATTATTATTATTATTATTGTTGTTCCGGGAAACTCCAAGGAGTCGACAGACTCATCGAGGGAGGCCCTAACATCATGTCTGGAACAACTATTTAACATTCACACAGTATCTATCATATCTTGATAGATACTGTGTGAATTCATTCACGGTCGTAGCACCCACAACAGACTCTGGAAGCTTATTCCACTCATTCGCCACTCTCCAAGTAAAAAACCTAGCTCTAACACCCTTGTCAACCACGCTCTTGCCCAACTTCCATGCATGACCCCTAGTCCTCCCACCACCAGTCATATTTTCAAAAATATCTTCTGGATCAATCTTATAAAAACCCTTCAGTAATTTGAATGTCTCAATCATATCACCCCTCCTTCGCCTATCGTCCAATTTCTGCAACCCACAAATCTTCAACCTAGTCTCATAAAGTTCATTCCACAGACCTGCTATCATCTTGGTCACTCGTCTCTGAACCCTCTCCACTTCCTCCCCATCACGAAGAAACCCTGGTTCCCATAACGGAGCACAGAAGTCCAGATGGGGTTTTATCAAGGCTCGATACAGAGGAACAACAACTTGTTTGTCTCTGCATGTTAAAGTATTTTTCAGAAGCCAAGTGATTTGGTGAGCTGTTTTAGTCACTTTTGCAATGTGCCCCCTAAACTTCAACTCCCTATCCACCAACACTCCCAAATCCCTGGCCTCATCAATCTCCTGGAGTATGGTTCCACCAATGCGATATACTGCTGCTATTCTTTTCACCCCAAAGTGCATATAATGATATTATTAACTCCGCCATTGGCCGTCCCAAGCCCGGATGAGAAAGGAGGAGGGTTATACTTGTAGATAGCAACCATAATATGGAAAAAACATATTGCTAAAGAAACCTCAACCATTGTTAGAAAACAGACACAAAACCAAGAGGGAGAAGTACTGGGGAAAATGAAGCCAGTCAGTGAAAGCCCCACTGGGGAAGCTGACAGGCGGAAAACTCCAAGAAAAAACCACTTCAGCCCAAAACGTTTAACCAAAATTGGATCCTGGAATATTAGACTTTGTATGAAAGTGGAAAGCTAACTTACAAACCAGATAAATGAACAGATACCAAATATAAATACTAGGTCTAAACGAAACAAGATGGAATGGTAGCGGAGAAATCCAACTAACAACAAACAAATACATTTTATATTCTGGAAACCAGAAGAAGATGACACACGTAGCAAAGGTGTAGCTTTCATGTTAACAACAGATGCTAGAAGAGCATCTGTTGGACACCAGTTTCTGAAAGAATCTTCAAAGCTAGATTTGAAACTTAATAAAGAAATGTGACTATAATAAACATATATGGACCAACGAACAATACAAAAACAGAAGAGAAAGAAGTCTTCTATGATATGCTGCAAAAAGAAGTAGATGAAGTAAAAAGTAAATATATGCTTTTAATTATAGGTGACATGAATACAAAAGTAGGAGATAGTAACGAGGGATATGAACGAATAATGGGAAAAGAAAGTTTAGGAAACTGCAACGAAAATGGGGAAATCCTAAAAGACTTTTGCACTTTCAATGATGTGATCATAGAAGGAATCTTATTTAAACATAAAGACATCCACAAACAGACGTGGGTATCACTTGATAAGAAATCCAAAAACCAAATAGACCATATTTTTTAATAAACAGACCTTGAAGAACCTCTTTGATGGATGTAAGAGTTTGGAGAGGTGCAGACGCCTTTACAGACCACTTATTATTGATTGCAAAAATAAAAATGAAACTAAGAAAAATGTTTAAAGGCAAGAACCAAATATTAAATACAATATATCCAAACTGAAAAACAAGGATACTAAAGACAAATATAAAGTAACAATAAGGAATAAATATGGAAGCCTTGTAGAACAACATAAGGAAACAGACATTGAAGAGAACTGGGAAAAAATAAATAATATATTTAATAGTACTGCCGAAGAAGTTCTGGGAAGGCATAGTAGGAATCACAAACAATGGATCTCTGAAGAAACCATCAAATTATGTGAAGAAAGGAAAGCTTTGTGGAATACGCTTCTGCAAAGTACAGAAGAAAACAAAAGAAATAGGATAAATGAAAGATACCGGCTTAAAAACGGACAGGTAAAACAAAAGTGCAAGGAAAGATAGAAGAGTTTTCCAGGAAGAAATGTGTAAAGAGGCTGAAGAAGCAGCAAGTAAATTTGGCCCAAAGAGGTTGTTTGAGATAACAAGAAAGTTAGCTGGGAAGAGTTTTAAAAGAGAAGGGCCTGTAAAAATTAAACAAGGAAAGTTACTCACAAGTGAAGCAGACATAGAAAAAAGATGGGTAGAACATTTCCAAGAAATTTTAAATGGAAAAATAGAAATCCTAGAACAAGAAATACCAGAAACACCAGAAGAAGAAATACTTAAAATAAATACAGGAGCTATAACTAAACTAGAAATAACTCAGGCAGTAAAGAAAACAAAATACAATAAAGCAGCTGGGAGTGACAATATACAGGCTGAACTACTTAAGTTCAGCTTAAGTACTTAAATGCTACACCTGCTATTTAATCAAATATGGGAAAAGGAGGACAAGCCAGATGATTGGAATACAGGATTCCTGGTGAAAATGCCAAAAAAGGGAGATATAACACTTTGTAAAAATTGGAGAGGGATTTCACTTCTAAATGTTGTAAGTAAAGTATTTACTAGATTTTGCCTAGAAAGAATGAAACAAGAAATTGAAACTAAACTGAGGAAGGAACAAGCTGGGTTCAGGCCAAGCAGATCTTGTATTGATCAGATAATAACATTAAGAATAATTGTTGAACAGTCAATAGAGTGGCAGAGTAGCCTATATTTGGGATTCATCGACTTTCAACGTGCATTTGATAGCATAGACAGAAATACTAATGAATTAATGAAATTAATGAAGCTACGGGATTCCCCAGAAAATCATAAATATAACAAAGAAAACTCATGAAAAATACAAAATCCAAATAATAAATAATGGCAAACTATCAGAACCATTTGCAACAAACACAGGAGTAAGATAAGAATGTATACTCTCCCCGACCATCTTTCTGATTGTTATTGATTAGGTGCTGAGTAAAACATCTGAAGAAAGAATTGGCATTCAATGGGAATGGTCAAATAAAATCAGTGACCTGGATTTTGCAGGCAATATATGCCTTTTGGCACAAAAGGATTACTTGGATTACACCACACTTGGATTACTGGGCGCAGATTTGGTCTCCAGGGTTTCAAGGGGATAAAGAAGCTGTGGAAATGGTGCAAAGAAGAGTTACAAAGATTATATCTGGATTATGGGATTTAGATTATGAGGACAGATTGCGAGTATGTGGATTACAGACTCTGGTTAACAGGAGAAAGAGGGGTGATATGATAGAGGTCTATAAACTTTTGAATGGGTGTTATAGCATTTCAAATGAAGAAATGTTTCGTTATATGGAAGGCGGGGAGAGAACACGGGGGCATCCATGGAAGTTAAGTTGTTCTCAGTCAAGAAAGGGGTAAGAGCTAGGTTTTTTCTCTCAGAGAGCAGTGAGTGAGTGGAATAATTTGTCCTTAGGGGTAGTGAGTGCATCTAGTGTAAATGAATGGGAAGGTATGATAGCTGGGTTGGGTAATTTACAGCCTCCCTCGATGAGTCCTTGACTCCCTGGAGGTCTCAGATAATAATAATAATAAAAAACATCAACACCTCCAAAAGAAAATAGATAATTTAAAACCAGGAAGCAAATAAATGTGGATTGAAAATAAATCACAACAAGACTAAAGTAACGAAGATAAACCCCAAACAAGAATTAGTCTTTGAAATACTAGGGAAAACACTGGAACAGGTAGACAACTTTATCTACCTGGGATCACTGATCAGCACACATGGAGGAACCAAATAGGACATACAAAATAGAATCCAGAAAGCACAGATTGTATTCAGTATGATGAAGAAAATTTGGGGATCCAAAGAAATAAAATTAAAAACCAAAATTAGGCTCTTCAACACTAATGTTAAACCAGTTTTACTATATGGAGCTGAGACATGATCACTAACAAAGGAAAACATAAATAAAATACAGGTCTACATAAACAAATGCTTGAGGAAGATACTAGGAATATACTGGCCAAATAAAATAACAAACATAGAACTTTGGGAAAGAACAGGTCAAACCAGCATCAGAAATGAAATCACTAAAAGAAAATGGAACTGGATAGGTCACACAATCAGGAACCCAGATAAAGAAATAGCAAACATTGCACTAGAATGGAATCCCCAAGGCAAGAGGAAAAGAGGTAAACCCAGGATAACATGGAAAAGAGAACTATAAATAGAGGCAAGACAGCTGGAACGTTCCTGGAAAGAGATCAAAAAGAAGCATTGAATAGTCAGATGGAAGTCAACGGTTGAGGCCCTATGCTCCGCAGGGAGCGAAGAGGATAGGTAATGATATTATTATATTGTATTTGAAGGAAACACAAAAAAAGATGTATAAAATAACGAGCAGCACCTTGTTTATTGCAACTGTTGAATAGCTCATAATAAAATTTTTATCATCGAAAAAACCCTATACATGGAGTACACATAACGATTGTGAATATGCATGTTTGACATTACTGAATTCCGCAAACTGCAATGTTGGACTGTTTAATCTGCTTATAATTGCTTCAACGATTATCCAAGGAATTTATTATTTAGTATGCTCCGAGTAAATCACCGCACCTCTTACTATAAGAGCTCTGGAGTAGCTTGGAAAGTTCCTGTTTCGTCTCTAAGAGCGGATTATGTAAAAAATAAATAAAGAAAAACATTATTTATTATTTTAAAAAACCCTTAGTCCATCAACAGCTAATCTAGTGTACTACAGGTTCACAGTCCATTGTAGTTGGTGGGTTGAAGTTACATTAAAATAAAAATTGCTTCTTGAAGTGGATAAATTTATGTGCTCGGCATTTAAATAGATATTGCAGTATAAAGAAATGTCTTATTTTTTAAGACTGCGTTGATTATCAAATTAGTTTATTCTCTATTTACAAAAGTAAAAACATAAATATCAGTCTTCTAAGAGTTGTAGAGTAAAAAAAAAGTATTAATTATATATTTGGTTTTATCCTTTATCCAAGTTTGCGCCTGAAGTACTTTCAGGACTGGGACAACTCGTGGCAAAGGTGGTATAAGTTACCATAGTATAAATATAAGCAAGGAGACGTGATTTGCATTATGGGATAATAAGGCAAGTGATGAGAACTTATACCACTTTTGCCACGAGTTGCTCCAGTCCTGAAAGTGCTTCAGGCGCAAACTTTGTTGCTTACTTGGATAAAGGATAAAACCAAATACTGTATATAATTAGTAGCATAGCCAAGTGAAAAATCTTCCATAAAAAAAGTATATTTAAATGTGACAGTAACGTATGTAACAGCGGGCAAAAACTGTTTATAATGATGTATGACCTTTGGCATCATTTTTATTCGTTCGGAGAAGATCAAGGTGGCAGCGTTTTATCTCATGACGAACAGACTATTCATTCCCTCTGAATTCGTCAAATTTCACACTACCGACACTTTATTTGTGAGGCACTGTGAAAGATCAATGAGTGCCGCAACCAGCTGAAAGGTAACATCGGCGTGCGCTGCAGTCAACACTGAGCGCTTCTATCTAGGAAACGTTAGGCAATCTCGAGTAAATAAGATGAAAAATAGCACACGCATGATGTTACATTCCTTGTTCATGCGCCTGTCTAATACGTTAGTGTATATTCAAATATATTTTAATTTATTAAAAGCAATACTGCACTAAAATAGACACATATTTTCTTTTAGGCCATACTGAGCCGAACGTTTTCTCTTTTGCATATCAGCAGCTGTAACTGTTGCTCATATTTTTGTGTCCTATTCCGTGTTCAAAAGTTTTCAACTTTGGGAAACAGTAAAGGGAACGCTTCCATAAAACAGTCACAAGGACGTCATTACATTTAGCATTCGTATGGGGAAAAAACACCTGGGTTCGAATCCCATACACGACTGGAGGAATCTTCATAAGGATTTTTCAAGTTTTACTTGAAAAATCCTTTAGTTACTCGTTCTCATATGGAGATTTTGCTTCCAGATGCGTAAAGTTAGATGGAATTACTACCAAAACAGCTAAAGAAAGAAGACTAGTATATTATCTGTTAATAGCGTGTGTTCTCCAGCTAGTCTGTCTGATTTGAGGAATAAAACACCCTTCCACCTCGGTATGAGATCTGGTAACTGGTTTTCATTTAGCGTCCTTGACTAGTTTCGAACCTGGGTTTCTCCAACCAAAGAGAAAATGCTCGAGAAAAAACCCACAGGCATAATTGCCTGTTAACTGTGAAAAAAAAATGTTCTCATAATCTCAATAATCAAGTCGACCTTCTCAAATGCTGAGAAAGCTCTACAGAAAGCTCGACTACTGCAAGACGATAAAATCATATAATTTCTTAAAGGCTAAGCGCTGATTTAAGTAATTCACTGATAAGTTCCTAAATCTATTGACCTGGTGCAGTTTCGATGGGGAAAAAAAGCAAACGCAAAAAAAATCCTTTTATTATACTTTCCTATCTGCTTAATCGACCCATTAATTTCAATGGTACCGACAAGGTGACCAGTTTATAAAAACGAGACGCAAATAGAACAATTAAGGAAATAAGTGCAGTTAATTGAATTTTCATTAAGCACGAAATGCTTTAGGAACAGGAATCGTTTCTGAATGGCAGAAATAAATTACTGGAAAAATCCAATCAACAGGCGAAAAAAAAAAACTTAACAATACTGAGCAAATTCTAGTTCTATCATCATGCTAAGGAAATAATTCTGTATAATAATTCTGTATATAGATCAATGCTTTTGCTGCAAGTTTGCAAAATATTATTCTGGTCTGTAAGACTTGAATAAGTTTATAAGAACAAGTCTATGAGAGATTTTAAATAATTGTCTTAATTTTCTGTCTGAATAAACACGAATTTCTAAACAAATTGCTTTAAAGATCATTCATGAACTCGTGTCGCTGGTCAAAGTGGAGAGATATTAAATATTTTTGTACAAATCAGTTTTAGAATTCGGATCGCCATTTTCTGAATATTCTTCTCTCCTCGACTTAATGGTCGAAGGATAAGAATGCTACTTTACTAGGAAATAATAAATAACAATACAGTTAAGTAAGTATTTATCTGTAGATGGGAAAATTTTCAGGTTTTTTCCAGGTACTACAGTTTTACAGTAAAAAAATAGTTTTCAGGAGAAAACCCTTCCATCTCCATTTGAGATAGGTTTCAGTTGAAAAGCCTAAATAAGAATCCTTCGCGTTTTACAGAGGAATCGAACACAGATTTTCTCCAACCACACGGCTTGATCTATACCAACCAGAATACAGAGGATTTGCTGTTTTGTGTGATTAGTGAATTTTATCCTCTGCGGGAAGGATATTCGAAGAGGATAAGTATATCTTTTAGAATCTTATGAAGAATCTTTTCGATCAAAAAAGGAAGGAAAACTCATCATCATCAAATTCCTGGCATATATGCCCTAAAGAGACGTACATGATACCATGACAGAATACCATTATATACTACAACCCCGCAGTATATTGCATTTCCTAGGATTGCATAATGCCAGTGAAGAGAATAATTCCCTGGATGACCACTCTCTCTCTCTCTCACCGATTCTCTCCAATAATTCTGTCATAGGCGTTTGCTTTCTGGGTTTTGTCTCTCTATAGGTATTTCCATGGGTAACGGTCCGCTGACTGGCCACCATCACTGGCCAACATCCATTTATATTCCAGCTTCAAATGTATCTCATGAGAACAGCCTCACTCACTCCTCATTCTCCAAAAGATTACTTTTTTCCTCTTACTATCATGTCCACACGGAACTAATGTATTACATGTCATGCAACCAGTAGTGTGTGGATCTGACATAAAAAAAAAACAAAAAATAAATAAACATGACTACGTTTGTATTATTAATAACTTCAAATTAATAATTTTCCTCTAAACGAAGGCTTCTCACCAACTTACCATCATTTGGCCTGCCTTCGTTCTTGTGTAAATGGATCGCCAGTTTTCTTTCAGATCGATCGCTACGTGTAATGGTGGATAGTGTTCTCTCCTCAGACTTTCCGTCAATCCGGTGTCCTTCAGGTTCTGTCATTTCACCCACTGTCTTCCTGATTTATATAAACCATTTGCTCTCTTCGACTGCAACCCTATCCATAGTTTAGCTTATGATAGCACACTTGTCCTTCTCATATGACAAGCCTTGACGTGCTCAAACAACTGAATCTTCAAGAGCATCTATATTAAGTACACTGAAGGCTGATCTCCATATAATCCTTGATTGTTGTGAAAGCAACCTAGATCTTCTCCACTTATGTTTGAAAATGCTCAGCTCAAAGGTAACGACCAAATCTCTCTTCTCAGACTGATTCTCACTCCAAACCTTTCCTGGTACAATCATATCACTGCTATAACACAGCAGCTTCTAAAAAACTTGGCATCCTTTTCCAGTTATGACGGTACTTCTCTGCCGGACAGTTCTTTCTCTGTATAAATCTCAAATTAGACCAACATTGGAATTCTGCTCTCATGTATGGGGTGGTACACCTAAGAATTCCTTAAAGATTCTTGATGATGTTCAGAAAAGGGAAGTCCGGTTGATCAATGACACTTCTCTTACAGACGCTCTTCAGCCACTTTCCCATAGAAGATCAGTTTCTCCATTGTGTCTCGTCTACAGATATGTCCATGGCCATTGTTCAGCAGAATAAGCATCGATTATTCCTCATATTTCTGTCGGATCTACAGGAACACATACTACAGCTGCTCAACATCCTAATAATCGAACTGCATACTCACCGAACCTGCTACTTCCAGTAGCAGATTCGGTGAGTATGCAGTTCGATTTTTCATTCCTTTCTCCTCAATTCTGCGGAAGAATCTGCCCCATGAAGCATTTCCGAAGGACTACAATCTTCTACAGTTCAAGAAGAATATCAACACATTATATTATTCCTGACCCCACCCTCACACGGCATCTGTTTGCTATAGGCTCTTCAGCCTTTCGTATGTGCCATAAATGCATAACAAAATACTTGGAAAGACTGTAAAGTGAAACAAATAGTGACCGAGCAGTAGAAAGGCAGCTGGAGTAGATGATGTTCGGCTAAAAATGTTCAAATATGGAGGTATAAGTTTTGCAACAGCTTCAGAGCGTGATTCAGAGCGCTTGGTAAAAGAGGTTGAATTCCATATGATTGGAGCAAAGTTCTCATTGTTCTCATCTGTACAAAAATGGAATAAAGGTGAATGTGAGAAACACGGAAGAATTTCTCCAATAATAGTTGAGAAATCATGGTAATATAACAAGGATCTGTACATTTTGTAGATCTGGAAAAGGCATACAACAAGGTGCTCAGAGGCTTTTCAAAACGCTTCATTTATATGAGGCAAATGCAATATTATTATTATTATTAGTAGTAGTAGTAGTAGTAGTAGTAGCAGCAGCAGCAGTATAGTAGTATGTAACACATCCAAGAAGTCTAATCATTAAGTTATAAGTCAGAAGTTAGAATAGAAGGAAATACAGGAAGATGGTTTGATGTAAAATCAGGTGTAAGACAAGGATGCGCATATCTCTACCCTTATTCATCGTCTATATGGATCACATTATGAAAGAAAGTGGCACTGGGCAAGATATTAGAATTGGAGATGTCAAACTTAGCTCTTTGCTTTATGCAGATAATATTGTACTCATAAACGCATTTATTTCAAGTCTTCAGGATTCTCTAACTAAACTGAATAACAGCTGTAATAAATTTGGGATGAAAATCAGCAATAAAAAGACTGAATCTATGAAAATAGGATGGAGCATTCTCAGTGGAGATCCTGTAAAACAAGTAAGATATTTCAGCAATTTAGGCCAAGTTTTACGAAATGCAGGAAGATAGTTTGATGTAAAATTGGGTGTAAAACAAGGATGCACAATATCTCCCCTCTCATTCATCATCTATGTCGCAAATGTTGAATATGGTAAATATTAAATATGGAAATAGACAAGAGAATAAACAAAACTATTATGTTGGGGAGGAAGTTGAGTAAAGTTATATGGAATAAGAGAGAAATTAAAAGCACAAACCTACCAGTTTACAAGAGCGTGTTCAAACCAGTTTTAAGTAATGGATTTCAGAGTGGGTCAAGAAATAAATGACTTGGTCAAATATTAGACACTACAGATATGAGAGTGCTGAGAAATAGTAAGGGCAGTAACATGCAGTGCATCGATGGCAGAATCGTATAAAAATGCAGCCATTAGGAAGGAACTTTAGATTGTTTGCATTCAAGAATGTGTGAGCGTGAGCAGAGCTAATCTAAGGCTGTATAGTCAGTTAAACAGAATTAGAGTAAAAAGGTTATGAAAACAGATGTTTGATGCCAAGATGGCAGGAAAAAGACCCAGAAGAAGACCAAGGACGAGGTGGATTGATTCAGTCAAAAGTGTGCCTTAGAAGAACAAAATGTGTTAGATACGACAATACTAGAGCATTGAACAGTAATAGACAAATTTGGAAGAAAATTGTTGATAAGAATGTAAACTTAATCATGTAGTGCTGTTCATAGTAGCCTGAGCACCCACTGCAGGTACATGTCAGGAAATCGATAATGATAATGATCAAGGCACTTCTAACTGCAATCACACTTCTCTTTCTACATCTTCTTTCTCTGTAATTTTTTTTCCTGCCGTCCTGGCAACAAACTTTATTTATTGTTAATCTTTCCTCGCCCATTTTGTTGAAGTAACTCATATTAGCTCTGCTCACGTTCTTGAATGTTATGATCTCAAGTTCCTTCGTAATAAAAACCGTAACTTTTAATTGCATAACGCTTATTTCAAATTTGTCAGGTTAATTTGTACACTTATTCACATATAAACCGTTTTATCAAACAAGTTAAATCGAATTTCTTATTTTAATATCTTTCCACCCTTAGCCATCGCAGATAGCTGGACCAAGACAATCAAATATTTAATAGGCATCTGGGAAGGGGAGTGCAGTAGACAAATGTCGCCATCTCGTGGTCTCTAATTATAACACTATATATAATTGTCTGACATAGAGTGAGTTCTATGATCGATTTTCTTGAGTTGTCGGAATATTAACTCCGAGTTTTCAGGTAGAAAACATTCTACTTGCCTGTTTCGGAGATCGACTAACTTAGGAACGGGTCGAAGAAAAGATTAGAAAAAAGTTCCCCTTATAGACTAATAAAACTGAACTTAGAGTAGTTTTTCGTCTAACTGTTTTGCGCTATGAAAAAGCCATTTCCACAGTGCTGCACAGGCTTATTCAAGCAAGGAACGACAAAGAGAATCAACCGGAGATGATGTCGATGAAAACTGAAATTCGCACTCTTAGAGCTTCATCTTTCCGGATATACTTCTCCTCGAAAAAGCAGCTACTGGATGTGAAAATGTCTAATAACATTGGACTCATCGACGAAGTGATTCAGTTCCAAAAATCACGGTTCCGACATGTAGGTAGCAGAGAATAATTGACTATCCAATCCATGAATACTACACAGTAGACGACATGTATTATTGTGACAAAATGATCTATTACTACATTCTCCCGGATAGCGGTTTCGTGTTCACAAATGAAAGAGAATCCGGAGACTAGGTGAGCAAAGAGAGTGTACCATTCCTCGCTGCATGCAGCTGGACTGGAATGGATAGGAGAAAGCTGCTTAACATCGGTAAAACCGAAAACTCAGTGTGTCTGCGTGGAGTGCAGTCAATATAATGAAATATACGTTGAACTGCAGCGTCTAAATGAACTCGTCTATTTGTAAAGAGTGGGTTTTAGAATTTGATAAAGGCAAAAGCATAAGGTACACTGACCGACAGATAATTGCACATCTCATAAAACTGACGTTTAGACCCCAAGTCATAGAAACTGCAAAATTGTATTTCTTCCCTCAAACACGACCAGCTCCATACAACTATTACATTAACGAGTTACAAAAAAACGATAAGAATTTAAATTTAAAACAGTATTGGTTTTTGATCAACTCATTTATTTCTAACTAATCTTTCTGTCAAATGCATAAGCTAAAATTGGTTTGAATACCTTCTTCTGTACTGCTACTTTGGTGTTCTGGCTAACGTATCTTTCGTCCCACATAAAGTCTCTCTGTGTCATGGTCATCTCAGCTGCACTTAAAATGCTTGCAGTTTTTGAATAACACAAAGACTTTTGTGACTTGCCTAATGTCTGAATTTTTTACAACAGCTTTCTTTTAAAAGAGATGGGCAAATCACTCTTCATCCACTGGTCCAATCTCCATTAATTATTACATAAATTGGTTACCCTTGGCTATAATTTCTAGGTCTTGTGTATTGTTAAAGAATATAATATTTGTTAAAGATAACTATACTTTAGCACATATTGAAGATTGATACCAATAGCAAGATTGGCATTTTTGAGCTCTTAATCATTTTCGCTTTTCTAGAATTCATTTCAAGTTCCACTAGTTCGCTTGTATTGTTTCATTTGTTTATCATTTTCATCAATTAAGTGGGGGATCGAGAATATGGCAATAATTAGTCGAAGACTACTCGGTTTCTTTTCAAAGATAATGATGCTTTTGTTGGTCCGGTCAAGATTTCTGAACACATGTTCGTGTGTCGCTGGATGTAGTTTAAGGACTACTCGGTCATCTCGTAGAACAGCTTTATTGATCGGGAAGTACTCTCCTTTTCTATCTGTTCAAAGAGTTGCTTAATGCCTCTTTGCACAGAATAAATAGCTTAGATTAGCTTCATATCTTCAATTTTTATGTCACCTTGTATTAACCATCATAATTACAGATAACTAAGACTGTTATTCCAACATGAAGATAATAAAATAATATATGCAATATTAATAGTACATTTAATATGATTTATATTTATATGATATATTACATGATTATATAATTATATGATTTATATGATATATTACATGATTATATGATTTATATGATATATCTATTATATTTAATATGATTTATTCCCTTACCCGTATCATGCAAAGGTAAACGGATCTGATCTGATTAAGAAAATCTGAATCTGAATCGAATTACATCCGTGAAGGTGGTTTCATAAAAAGAACGATAAAAATGCAAATTGGTCTCCGACACATCGGCATTTGCCAAGTTTAACAGTACTTATATTTTCGCCTTCCCTTGCGTCATTTTTGTCTTAGTCACTAGATATATCACTCGTGAAAATTTTATATATATTTTATAGCAACCATACACATCGAACGTTGAACGGCCTGCAGCACATAGCAGACTGCTGGGTTAGAGGTTGGAAAAACAAAGCAAGAAATTACTGACATTTCTGTTGATAAACTGTAGATTGTAAAAGTTGAAGACTGCTGGCGAAGGAAAGATGCATCAAAGAATAGACGTGGATGAGAGGAAGAAAAAAGCTAACGTTAGATGAACTTGATATTAGAATATACTGCATGGCGACTAGATGATGGTCTTTTTTTATAGGTTTCCGACTTTGCTTTTTTTTATCTCAGTTAATCCTGCCATGTCACAACCACGTTTAATCATAGTTCATCTTGCTGTTCAAGTTTAGACTCTGATCCATTAACAGACAATGGAGCAGTTATATTTTACTCCATCCTGAAAAGACGTCAGCGTGCCATAAAACTAAAACATCGGTAAGATGGAAAAACAATCTAAGGTGGAGAGACATTGATAAAAGAAGAAAATATTTGTCTCAGACTTCGTATTAACAAATATGATAACTAATGATAACTAACAGTGTAATAAGTTTTGAGTCTGAATAACAGCAAACATTCAGATTTACTCACCAAGCAATTTGCCTGCTAACAAAATGAATATCTACTGATCGGGAACTGCGTATCACGCGTTTTACACCTCCCGCCCCTCTTAAGACTTTAGTTTATTGGGATGTAGGGCAGAAGCAACTCAGGCTAAGGCCAGTATATCATGTCTGTTAATTGCGCGAGTTCTGATGCTGCTTTGTGGGATGAAACCATGAGATCGATTAGCTCACATTCAGATGAAAAGCCCTGATAAAGGTTCTTCGCATCTTAGACAAGATTCGAACCTAACCGAAGGGCAGGATCTTAAGCCGTGGGTAATAAATGAATATAAAGTTTTTAATAACTAATGATCAATGAAACAGAATTCAACTTTGATCAATCTTATATATTACTTACTCGACTAATCCCAATCGCAGATGGCCTATCAATTAGAAAACAGTTATAGATTGAATAAGTACCTGCCCATCAATAACTTTATTTCAGAAAATACATTACCCCACAAATCCTTTCCATTTCTACTTTTATAACTGCAGGATCGTTACTCTTTCCAAAGTTGTAATGACCTAGGGATGTAGCCAGAGCTGTACGTCCAAAACCCATTCTTGTCTTCATCCATTCTGCTTTTCTTTTTTACTTCGGCGTGCCTTACATGGTCAGTTCAAGGAGTATTAAAGGATTGCTTATACGAATCCGTAAGAGAGAGAGAGAGAGAGAGAGAGAGAAAGAGATAAACACGGGACACTTTTTTCTATGCCTCCAATTAAAACAATGAAATGGAAACATAATTCTAAGGAGAATAAAATATAGCTGAAGACAGTATTTCAGCTATTCATGCGAAGTATAAAATATACGAGTAACTTAATTACTCATCATTTTTAAAAACTGCAGCTAAATGTTCAATCTAAATTATCAGTGATTTTATTTTATTTCCAGCAACACGAATAAGCTAAAAGGGCATACACATTACGGTAATTATTCGGTTGTTAAATAAAAAATACTATTGCATTATTCTAACACTGATCAATGTTATATATTTAATTATAGAAATACTAGATTTTTAGAATGCGAAAGACTAACATAATTTCTGAATATTTCGTGGGATATAAAAAAGGTCGCAAATTCTGATAAATCATGCCCGAGTTCCTTCATTCCCCCATTCAATTTTCCCTGATTCTCTCTCTCTCTTCTGTTTCTTTTTCCACCCCCCCTAAATGATTAATAGTTCCCTTTATATTATACGAAGTTTTCTGAATACTGCTGTAAAGTTTCTCCCGCATCTGTCAAAACCCACGGGATATTAGTACTGCGTTTAATCTCCTGGCCTCTACATCATCTGTAATGTTACCTAAACGACATTGCATCATACATCATGCATCTGCTGTTTCTTCCTGTCGTGTTTCGTATATTCATTGCTAGTAATATTCCCGTTATATCTACTCCTTTGTCAACCGTCCCTGTAATAGTTTGTTTTATGTTATACTTCTCTATTTCATAAAGATATGAAATTGGATGGTAAAGTGGGGTTTTAATATATTTTAAAAGATTGCGTGCCTAAAAAGAGGATTCTGGTTGTTTTCCAAAAATATTGATAAATAAAATAAAAACACACCGCAATAAAAATGTTTTATATAATATGTTGTCTCTCGTTTTATATAATACGCTTGACTCTCGGTCGTAATACGTATTTTTGCATAAAATAAATAACTCAGTATTTAACGGCGATCACGCGCATATAATAAAAAACCTCAAGCAATGTTCATTACTCATATTACTTACTGATTTATACAATTGTGACTTCGCTAGCATAATTATAATCCTAGAAACGTAGCAGTAATTACTAACTTATAAATAAAACTGTAGGTAAATTTCGGTGAAGTTAACAGCAGTTTGAAAGTAAAGCACTTACTACTGTAAATGCTTTAGTTGTACTTTTATAACACTTTATTAATGTAAAACTTTATAAATGTTTGTAACTGTTTATAACTTCATAACAGAAACAATCATTATATTCTCGGGGGAATTTATAAGTTAGTCTAAATAATCGCAATTTATTCTTGTGCATTTAAGCCTCCTTCCATACTCTTCCGGTGAAAGGAAAGAGTACCAAATAATTTCGAATTCATTAGCTAAAAAAAGGACAAAATACGATTCTGACTTACAATCCTTGACAAACAAGCTCAGCTGGACTCTGTTGGTATGACAGAGCTTCACATTGAATGTGTTATTTCTTTTCCCGAAGAGGAAGTTAATCTACGGCACATCACAAGGAATAACTGCCGAGAGAGTAGTTTGACCCTGGAAAGACTATAAAGCCGTGAGATCACACTGGAAATGAAGACGATACCAGATAAACAAGAATAATTCCAGCAATTCAGGAAATACCAGAGAATCGGAAATTTATCGCGGTGCCTTCTCCGAGGTAAAAACACTGACGCAAATTTTAAGGTTCAAGAAACAGAGTTCAGTAAAATAGTTTTTCATAAAAACTGCTCCAGTTCAACGGGGGTGTGTTAATTTAAATTAATATAATTTAAATTAATCTTCGGTCATTTCTATATATTAATAAGTTTCGTTAAGGAAGAATATGTCCGATCAAAGATTAGAACGAAACAAAACCGCAGTTGTAAGAATATCATCGCGTTCTTCTTTTGAATTTAAATGAACTGACTCTCATTGAAATACATCTTAAAATATACAATTAATTCCAAACTGAACTGAAGGGAAGCATTTCTGTGCGCAGTGCGGGTAAGTGATTAGAAGGAAGGAAGAAGGCTTTTATGTTTTTTGAAGAGCTAAAAAGTTGTGAAAAATGAAGTAAGGAAGACTTTTTTTTAAAGGGCACAGGTATATGGAATAAAAAGAAGGAAGAAAGATGAAGATTGGTTTACTTATTCTGAATGGGAGCAATGAACAAATGTTACCCAGCAGTTGCTCGCGTACTGGGTTAAGAGAAAGTGGAGTGACGGTGGCAGCCAATTTTCTGCAAAACTGGCACCACATAAATATCTATGAAAGAGTCATAAGGTAGAAAAAACAGAGAGCCCTCTTGCGGAAAGCATAACATATTAAAGAAGATTTTGGTGCACCACTCCAAATATAAGACAGAATTCTAACATGGGACAGGTTGGGCTTTATACAATGTCAAACAGCTGTACAGGTGAGAGAGAAGTGGTTTCTGAAGTGAAAGTGATTATAGCAAGAACGGTTAGAGGTGTTAGTTAAGGCAGTCCAAGAAGGGAGATATCTGTTCTTGAGTGGAGTTTCGGTATTATCAAAGATGGGAATGGTGAAGGGTGTTCTTTCTAATGGAAGGACTCTGTTTCGGTGGCATTGAAAAGGTAGCTTCGCCTCCTCGATATCGACTTAGCTGTGGAAAGGTTTCAATTATACCTAATAATGGAACAGCATTAACCACTTTATAAATATTATACAAAAGTGATTATTAAAGAGCAATTATCATCATAACTTGATATGCATCCTCAAGCAGTGTACAGGATACATAACAGTACAAGACGCAAAGATTACATCATTACTAACTTCCTATCACCAATTTTCCTCCAAATTAAACTGTTATTTCTCAGGACTGCAATACTGTTAGATCTTATATTTCAGTCTGCTAAGACACTTCTTGCTATATCAATCCATCTAGATATCGGTCTAGATATCTAGACCTTTTTTCTGAACATCCTGCCAAATAGCACTTGTTTTTCTAACCTTTCCTCTCAAGTTCTGTTTAGGTTATCATACCATCTGAGATTAGCTCCACTCACACATTCCTGAATGCTACAATGTCAAGTTTCTTCCTAATATCTTCATTTTAATATGAATTAAAAGTAATTATTATACAAACCAAATCAGCATGGAAACTATATTCACGTATATAATTCTTCCAGGTAAAAGTTAACAAGTTTTCAGTGTGATTTATTTCCTCCAGAAATGGCCTCATTTCTTTCTTAAAGATTGCTTAGATCTTAATGTAAAGCTAAGAGATTTTTAATCTACTACCTTTACATTAATTAATTAATTAATTAATGAAAATTTTAATTTAATAAATTATTGTATATCAATGCAAAGCTAAGAGATTTTTAACCTCCGATGTGTCTTGTTGGCATGATTGCAAAATGGAGCTTAGGGGTACTTTTTCGCGAATAAATTATTAAAAATTAATAAAGCAAATTAAGTGCATTAGTTCCTCAGATCCTGTAGGCATATTTTATAATTCTTCAGCAAAATCGGTATGTGTTTGAGATATTTGATATTTATGTGAATATTTTAGAGCAGCCTTTATAGCTGAGTAAGGACGATGCCTCGTGGTTGGAAAGAACAGCGTTCGCCTCCCCTCCAGGAAGTGTAAATACCTATGTGTAAATACCTATAAGGTGTACCAATCTGCCATTAATATATTAAACTACATAACTAAATGTCTGAGTACATAACTTGAACATTTCGATAAGCAACAGCATTTTTCCAAATGTGATACCCTTTTCCGTGTTATAAAAAAATTCAAAAGTGAATTTCAAATGAAACGCATGAAACATGAAGAAACAACAACAAACAAGTTAGAAAATTCCTAAGTCTACTTCTTAATACTCGAGTTATACTCCGTATGGTGGCATAAAATTTGAAAAATCCATTTGGATTTTTCAATATTTTGTAGACAATACGATCAGAAAACTTATTACCATGAGTACTGCAACGACAGTATTTCCTGATGCAGAAAGAAGATCGCGAATTATTTATTATAAATAATAAATATTTATCATATATTATGATAATAAATAACAACTTAATTATCAACATAATGCATTATTAATTAAACATTAATTCTTTCATTTATTAATTAATCATGCAGCATATACAAATACTCATTAAATATTCAAATTAAATAATCAACAGACTGCGCTTTAATTTTCCTGCGCAGTTATTAGAAAACAGAAGTGTGATTCAAATCTTGACGAGTGCACGCCACTTAGCATTCTTTTCGAACGTCCTGTTTACTTCTGTTCGGGCATGCGTGTAATGCAGTAATTAATATTAAAGCCTGAATTGAAAGTTCGTTATCGTCTGACAAGTAACCGAAGGCTGACTAACTGATATAAATTTTGTAAATGTTGATGAATTGTAAAAAGTGATGTATTTTAATACGCATTATACATTATTTCAATATAAATTTTCACTCTAGCTCTATTTAAATAAAACAGCACTATTTATTTACTACATATTTGATTGAAATATATTTAATATTGCGTGAAAAATGTAACTCGGAAATAAGAAATTATCGCCCTAGAAATAAAAAAAAAAAATATTTACCCAACATTTGAATGTTTGCTCGAACTAGACTTGCCAGAGATCTATTCGATTATAAAGGTGGCACAAAGTTTTTATGATACTTGTTAGATCACATTATACAACAACACAAAATGTTATTGGAACACCAAATAACTAACGGTTCGCAACAAATGAACGAATAAATGAAGTTAGACCTTGCGCCTTCTAGTGGTTGTAAAGTAACATTCCAAAATAATGTTTGTTTGCTTATAACCGCAGAAAATAAACAAATTTATATTTTTGAATAATGTTACATTGTTTACAAAACTTTATTTGCGTTTAAATAATATTAATAATAATACATTTATTATTGATCATGAAGAGAATATAAAATAGAATAACAGGTGACCAACTTAGGAGAATACTATTTTGGTCCCATGGTATCAGTTACTGAATGGAAAAGATGTCAGCAATGCATGGAAATATTTGAAAAAATGCTTTAATGAGGCGGTATAGTCCGACCACAAAAGCCGTTGACAGACTGCCAAGAAGAGTCAATTCATGTTGAAGGGGGAGAAAGAAATAAGGCTATGTACGAATTGGTCACCAACACGTAAAATCACGTGCTTTATGCGTAAAATTTTCCAACTGTTATACAACCAAAATAGTTACCACTTTAAAAACTACAATGATCATAAAAGAGAAGTTAATTTTCCAACGTGTAATAATAAACACTCATTCCACAATACGGATTGATTATCCTATTATCGGAATGGATTCTCCTTCTTTTTACAAGCGCAGAAGTGTCGAAGGGTCTCGTATCTGTGGGCGTACTATATCTTAATGTATCTCTTGAGTGTAAAGAATAAATAGGAGTGGAGTGAAACGGATGTTCAACCTTGTTTAAGCAAGAGATTCACAAGTTAAGGTGATATGCAAAGGATACCTTGAGAATAAGAGTGAGAGGAGTTATGAAATATATAAAGCTCAGGTCAGAAAATTAACGAGTATTGTGAGGAAACTAAATCGGAGTTTAAAAAGATTTTGGCTATGTGCAGGCTGAAATAAATCCAAAAGATTTTATCGTTATGCCGCAAGCAAAAAAAAAAAAGAATTAATGTAGAAGAATAACTTTATTGAATGCAGATGGTACTCTACTTTCAAAAGCTAATGAGATTGTTCAGTTAATGAGTGCGCACTTTGCTAAGATATGTCAACCAGATGTATTGCACAGTGCTACTGCTACACTGAATGAAGAGTTAGAGGTTCATCAAAATGAGGTTGAAGAGCTGTTGCATAACCTGGATAAGAATTGTCAACAGAGACAGATAGAATATCACCCGTTTGATAAAGGAATGTTCAGCAGATTTGGATAGGCCTTTCACGTGTTTGTATAACTTGAGTCTCGGCTCAGAAATGATACCACAAGAATGGAAGGAATGTATGATAGTGCCGTTGTACAATGGCTGTGCAAAAACAGATGTATCTAAGTACCAACCTATCGGTACTTCCGGTATGGTAGTGAAGATACTCTGCAAGGAGCAGCATGGGTTTAGTAAAGGAAGATCATGTTTTAGCAATTTACTCATATTTTATAACAATGTGACTGCCGAGTTGGATAAAGAGAATGAATACACTATGATAATGTCGGATTTTTAAGGCATTTGATAGGATACCACACGAAAGGTTGTTGCATAAACTGGAGAATATAAGATTGGAGTATAAACTCTTGACATAGATCAGGGGCTGGTTGACAAAACGATATCAAAAAGTGATATACGGTGAGTTAATTTATATCTGTCAGATTTAAAGTGACTAGTGGTGGTGTACCTCAGGGTTCAATCCTTGGGCCACTGTTGTTCAGTCTATATATTAATGACATTATGGAGGGTCTAAAAGAAAATATACAATTGTTTGCCGATGAAGCGAAGATAGCGGAACAATTAGGGATGATACTACTATCACCCAGCACTTACACAAAGATTTAGATAGGCTGAAAAATTGGGCAAATGACAATGGCTATTAGATTAATTTTAAGAAGTCTAAAGTTATGCACTTTGGCACGATTGAAGACTCTTCTTAACAGAAAAAAAAGGGGTGATACGATAGCAGCCTGTAAACTTTGAACGGATGTTATAAGCACCACCTGATGAAAAGTTTCGTTATATGGAAGAAAGAACACGGGGGTATCCATAGTAGTTAAATTTGTTCACGTCAAGAAAGGGGTAAGAGATATGTTTTTCTCCCACAGAGCACTGAGTGAGTGGAACAGTTTGCCTTTAGAGGTAGTGAGAGCATCTAGTGTGAATGAATTTAAGGAAGTATGACAGCTGGTTTGGGTGATGTACAGCCACCTTCAATGAGCCCTTGACTTCTTGGAGGTCTCAGGTAATAATAATAATAATAATAATATACATCGCGAAAGGTCTATTAAAAGTACGGTACAACCTAAGGATATGTCTAGTTCTTTCAAACAGCACACCGAAAGTCAAAGTACATCATAGTGTCAAGAACAAACAGCCATGGCTCCCACCTTAAAAAGATGTAGGCCCTCCTATCGCCGCGATGACTGCAGCAATTCTACAGGGACATTGTTTCCATAAGCATACGATAGCGATTCATGGGAATTTTGGACTATACTTCCTGTAGCCATATAGTGAGGTCCTGGTCTGTTGTAGGGCTGACGTCCCTTGACCTCACCCAACGCTCCAGTTCATCCCGCAGATGTTTAATATGCTCGGGCTCACCGCTCAAGGGCGGTGACATTCATGTCCACAAACCACACAGTGAGTGGGATAGCCTTATGAAACGATGAGTGTCTTGCTGAAAGAGACAATGGACAGTTCCGTAGAAATGCCACAAAGTAGATAGCATTACATTGTCCAGAACGTTCAGATACCTCTGAGTTCAATGTTAGTGGCACCACAAACAGAGGTCTGAGACCAAACCAGAAAAAGCAGGACTATACCGTCACACGGCCACCTGCTAATTTCATAGTTGGGATTACGTACACTGGCAAGGCACGTTCCCCCGGCATCCGCCACACCTGTCCATCTGCTAGGTAGTGAATGTAGCGTGATTCGCCGCTCCTTAACACAGCTTTCCACGTCCATGTTTCACTGTACACGCCCTTTGCACCACTGAAAACGACGCTTCATGTTAGTTTGAGTAATGTGGGACTTGCATATTGCGGTCCTACCATGGAAACCCATGTTGTGAGCTTCTGTTCTGAATGTTTTTGTGTAGATTCATATTGTAGTCGATGTCCTGAACTTCGCATTCAACGTGTCGGCAGACGAATGTCGATTTTTACATATTATCCTTCGTAGACCCTCCGGGGACGTTCAGTGAGTGTGGTGGGTCCTTCACTGCGGGTAGCACGTGGAGTTTAATCCCTGCTCTTCCATATCAGTATGGTATCACTTTTTGACCTCAGATGGCCCAATTTGTCAACAATTTGCCGAACAGATAGGTCTGCAACATGGCATCCTATCACAATGCCCCTTTCAAACTCCGTTAGTTCCCTTCTCGCTGCCATTTCACCCGGACGGAGTTGCACTGAGTTGGGAGTATCATGTTTCTCAAGTTTATACCGGTCACAAACACGCGATTCGTTACATGGCACGATGCACCTTGCCTATTAGAAAGAGTCAACAGAGTATAAATGACAAAAAACAGGAGCACATCACTTGAGTATAAATAGTGGGATTCCATCAAGACCAATAGCCTTTTGGTATCCAGGTTGTTCAGGTTTCTTTCGATATCTTTCAGACTACAAAAGGCATAAGATGTAGTTTCTGTTAATGAAGGTAAAGTAGAATTACTTTGAAGTATTAAATTATTTCGTGACACCTCAAAGGAATCCAAAGGCTCATCGAGGAAGGGCACCACTTAATCTAGCAACTACACCGAATCACCACTACCATCATCATCTACACCAATGTCATCTACTGCCCACCATCACCACCACGACTATTTTTATCTGTAAACTGCATGTGTTCTGAAGGCCGATTTTTCTGTATCCGGGATGAAAAACCTCTCATTACAACAAGAATCGAACTTTAGGCCTTTTTCAGTTACTCCAAGGAGGCATTAGATAGGGATAGGCGATAAATGAAGGAACAAATGATAAACGAGTAGTAAATATATCCAAGAGAAATGCAATCAGAAGTAAATTTCAATATTTGTGATTTAAACGAAAACAGCAGAATCCTGAAAAGAGGAAATAAAACCTGATTAGATTAGATTCTATATATTCTATTTAATATGCAGAAATATAATGGTATAAAACTTTTGAAGCGTAACCGTTCTGTCACATAATATAGAAGACTGGGCAGCAACGTCATATCCCAGATGATTCGTGTAGACCAGTGTTTCTCAACCTGTGGTCCGTGACGATGGGACAGATGGTCCGCAGGCAGACTTAAATTAATTATATAAATATACATTTTTAATTATCTAAACAAATTAAAATTGAATAAGTAACTAAAGATTATTGAAATCAAATGGAGACTTAAAAAAAAAACAAATATCTTCAGAATGTTCAAAAGCGGAAGCAATAAAAGTATATTGTTGTTCACTTCACTCCTCTTTTATTACTCGTCATTCTGCCACTATTTTAATTTGTAGCGGCAGAATGACGAATAATAAGAGGGGTGACGTGAACAACAATATAGTTTTATTGTTTCTGCCTTCCCTTGCTGTTTTGTCAGATTTGAAGTGAACATGTGTTATCCACATTTCAACCAATGGCTTGTTGTTTGTTGATTTTTATTATTCAAGGTTTCCCTCCTTCAACCAACGCTCAGTATATCTTGAGAAGTGCTAAGTGATACGTGGACAAAGTGTGTCCTGAGTTAACTCCAGTATTATATATTTATATATTTTTCGGAAACGTTTTTTAATAATGGAAAAATGGCTTAAAACTAGGACTTTGAAAAGAAGGGCAAATGAAACAGGTGATGCTAACCCTAATTGTGATACAAGTGTTGTAACGCCGAGTAAATCTGATACTATTAAAGAAGAAGAAACAAGCAGTTCAAAGAAAAAATACAGCAGGAAATATAACAGTTCATATTTGGAATTCAGGTTTACTTGGTGTGGAGATGAAAGTGAACAGAAACCTCAACGTGTTTTGTATTATGAAGTGTTGTCGAATGAGGAGTGCATGAAACTTGCGAAACTCCGACGACATTTAGAAACTAAAACATTGTGTTGTGAAAAATAAGCCAATTGAAGTTTTTCAGCGACGCTTAGGGACATTAAATCATGGGAAAGATATAGTTTCGGCCATGGTTTCCATTAATAGCAAGGCACTGGAAGCATCCTATCTCTTAAGTTTGCGCCTAGCGAAAACAGGGAAATCACATTCTAGCGAGGAAAATTTGCTACTTCCAGCTATAAAAGATGTGATAAAAACGATGTTTGGCAACAAGTTACTAAAAAGATGTTATTGGATTCCTCTTTCAAATGACACTGTCGGTCACAGAACTAATGATATGGCAGTGACGTAGAATATCGGTTAATCAGAAGAGTTAAGTATAACCCTTATTATGCGTTACAAATAGACGAGATTACTGATATTGCAAACGATGCGCAGGTAATATGCTACGTAAGAGATGTGCATGATAACAACATTCATGATGATATTCTGTTTTGTAGAACTTTGCCATCCCAAAAAACTGGAGCAGAAATATTTCACACTCTCAATAATTACATAATACACAAAGGGATCCAGTAGGAAAAATGTATAGGCTTCTGTTCAGATGGAGCTCGCGCCCTTACAGGTAGGCAGGCATAGTGGGGTTGTTTCTAGGTCAAGGAAGTAGCTCCTGATATGAATTGGGTACATTGTTTCATACATAGGGAAGCGTTAACCTTCAAAGGAATGCCACCAGAATTTAAAACTGTGCTAGCTTTACAGCGTTATATAGCTCGACCGTTACATAACAGGTTATTTTCAGTACTCTGCGATGAAATGCATAGTGAAAATATACAACTTTTGCTTCATTCTGAAATTCGCTGGCTTTCCAGGGGCAAAGTACTAACAATGTTATTTCAATTAAGGCAGAAGTTTTATTATTTGTAAATGAATGTAATTCTGATTTTGCATCATTCCTTGTTGACGAAGCATGGTTATCAACACTGTCCTATCTTTCAGACATTTGTTCGAAATTAAATGAACTAAATCTCTTCCTTCAGCGAAATTTTTTAACTGTTATTGATGCCTACGAGAAAATAAAGGCATTCAAGAAAAAACTGGTTTTATGGATTAATTATGTAAAAGACAGACAATCTGCACCTGTTCCAACATTGGAATCCGTTTTAGTGGAAAATGGTATTTTTATTTATTCTGAGTTTCTGGAAAGGGTTTGTGACCACCTCAAAAATCTGAAATGGAATTGTCAAACACATTTTCTGAATAACTTTTATAAGAAATTTCTGTGGGTTCGCGATCCATTTCAGGCTTACAGTCACGAGAATGACCATTCTTTACTTACCGAAAAAAGAACAGTTAATTGAGCTTTCAAGTGACAGTAGGCTTAAAAGGCAATTCCGTGATCTTGGTTTGACTCGATTTTGGATCTCGCCTTCAGTGAAAAGTCAATTTCCTGAATTATCTGAAGAAGCATTCATTTACAAATAACTTAGTGGTCCATAGAATTGTTTCCAGCATTTTACTGGTCCTTGGCCTTAGAAAGGTTGAAAAACGCTGATGTAGACCATCATACTAATTGTAATTAATTTTACTCGTGCAAAACATGGAAATGAGTCCATAATGATTATGCATTGATATTTTTCAAATGTAATCAAAATTTCTTTATTAGATTTGTTAATAACAAAAAAAGCAGCTTCCTTTCTCAATCATGTGATTGTATTGGAGGGATTTCGACGTACTACTTGCAGGGGATTTGATTAATTTTCACTATATAATAATGTAATTATAATAAATCTGACTCTATACTATTATTCTGCATGTTATTAGAAAATTTGTTAATTTAAAAAAAAGGTAGCAAAACTTAAATTAACAAATTTTAATGTTAAAAACATATTCGCATATTATAGATTAAGTACTTTCTGAAAGTATCAACATTTAAAATAAATAACTGGATGTTTTCATGAAGAAATACCTACAAACAACTGAACAATTAATAAATAGGAAAACACAACAATATCGTCACGTGAATCATTGCAAAAGTAGTGAACGGTATGAAAAGTTGCACGATCAGTTCTGGTGATCTTGGCAGTAGAAGCAAGAATAATGTTTCAGAGACACCACTGTAGATGATTAAACAGACTCCAGTGAGGCTGCAAGATTAAACGGAAAATCATCTCCTTCCCAGGAAAGATAAAATAAATTCCGGTAACTATTAATGTTTTTCTGTCCGCTACAGCTAAACTAATTCCATCGTTTCGCACAAACTGTTTTCCCGCACCGAATTCTTTAACAGTCTGCTAGGGAAAACGATTTTACGTTGAAGTAAATGACGCATTCCAGGGAAGGGAGGAATGCTTACAGAATTCACTCGGTGGATTCTTTTTCTTCAGCATAGATGCGATTTTCACATACGAGTTCTGATAATCGTATTATAAAAGAAAAAGATAATTCTTTCTTTTATTTTGTTCGGATAAAAGGCCATTTTCTGAGAAGAAGATTCCACACATTCGGCAATTTTTTTTTTCGGTAATTTTCGTTTATGGAATTATTTTGGTCCTGGATTTAAAGAAAATGCAATACCATTGTTACTGCTAAGCTTTTTTTTTAAGTTGAATCGTTTCAAACCTGAAACGTTCATAAGTATTTTCTGTTATGCATCGAGTAAAAAAGGGTGTGTAGTTTTCGATTTCCGCGATGCCCTTCAATTAGAAAACTTGATTCAAATCCCTTCTAAGAGTCGAAGAATCTCCTAGAAGGGATTTGAAAAATCCCTTCTAGGAGATTGACCTTCACTTGAAAAGTCCTTTATCAGGACTTTTCAGGTGAAGGTGAGTTATCCGGTCTCATACGAATGAACTTCGAGTTTGGTAGAATTATGAAAAACGACTCTTACTACTGTAATATATGTATCCTCAAGAAGGTTCACACAGACTGCAGCTGTGCAGATGAAAGTGTGGATATCTTTTTAATAATGCCAGGTGTAAGTTTTTTCGCTTAGAAAAAATGAGATGGAATGCAGTGCAGTATACCCCCATTGTTAAAAATGCATTGTAAGGTGTAAAAAAAGCAGAGGATTTGGTGATGATGGTAGATAAAGTTTGAAATTCAGGGAAGGAACACAGCAAAAATAGTTAAAGGAATAGTTAAAAAAATTGTTAAAGGAAAAAAATTCTGGAATAATGAACGAGGGAGAGATAGCGATAAAGAAGTGGCGTGCTATATTGGAAAGAATTTAAAGGCAAACAAATAAGATGATTTTAGAAGTGTAGAATATTAACGATGAGGAGGTTAAGAGATTTACAAAATTTATCATATAGCAGAGAAGGATGGATACTGTAAAGATGGAGGGATGCGAGACCCTTCGACACTTCTGCGCACGTCAGAAGAAGGAGAATCCATTCCGATATTAGGGTAATAAATCCGTCTTGTGGGATGAGTTGTTTATTATTACACGTCGGAAAATTAACTTTTCTTTTATGAATATTGTAGTTTTTAAAGTGGTAACTATTTTGCTTGTATAACAGTTGGAAAATGTTACGTATAAAGTAGGTGATTTTGCGTGTTGGTAACGAATTCGTACATCCTTGATTTCTTTCTTCTCTTCAGCATGAATTGACTATTCTTGGCAATCTGCCGGCCCCGGTTCTATGAACTGTGGGCGTACAACATGAGAGACATTGAGTTAGTGATAGGAGTTCGTAGAGTAGTTTTCAATACTGTATATTGTTAGTAAAAAAAAAGGCTATTTATGCAATTGAACTAAGAGGTTAGCAAGAGAATGGGGAGAAAATTTTTCCAGTGACGAATAGTAATTAAGTGAATGAACTATCTTGCTAAGGTGAGTGGGTTATATAATATTAGATTATAAGCATTAAGTGCATATAAATTGATATGATGTAAACAAGCTGGTATTATTTACAGAGAAGGTCTCTTGCGATGAGTCATGAACAATAATGCCAATATAATACAACGATAATATTTTTTTCCATCTTGACGTACAAGTTTCCTTTTTTGTTTAAAGTCAAATATATAGTTTATGCTGCTTACTTAGACTATTCTAATTTATATTATATTGTAATTTTCAGGGTCATGCTAACATAGTTATTTATTTATTTAGCATATGGCATAATAAAGACACATGCCATCAGAATATATAAATTCATATTTGTGCAGATAATAAAAATGAAACAAGTAATGCACATATACAAATATCAGGTAAAAAAGTGTAAAATTTTAAGTCTAGTTCAGATAGCCAATCAGGAGCTGAAGGATCTGCCTCAAAAAGTCTCTCAGGTAACCAGGGTAGGCTCTTATGCTGCAGTTCTCCACAATGTGCCGGATGGTTTGATTTATGGCCCCACAGTCACATTGGGGTGTTGGTGATCTTCCCCACTTGTATAAGCTGTCTGCACAGATACCATGTCCTGTGCGTATCCTATTTAAGCTTTTCCATAGATGATGTGGAAGCTCAATCCCTTTTGGATTTTAGTTGGGAAGGATATACTTGCTTAAATCTGGTGGCGATTTTTCTTTCCAAGTTTCTAGCCATCTTGAATTAACATTGAAAGTGCTATTTACTAGTTCTTCAGTCAGTATTAGTGAGGCTGTCGGGATTTAAAGCGACAGCCTCCACTAATACTGACTACAGGGGATTGCTGTTTATTTATTCTTTTACTAGAGCATTTTGTCTCTGTGTAAGTTCGGTGGTGCAACATTGCTCAAAGTTGGAAGCCAGTAGAGGGGGGTGTGGATTTGACACAATCTGTTATTGTACTCATCGCTGCATTTATTTGTGTGTCGCTTTTCTTGATATGAGGACTGTTTAGCCATACTGGTGAACAATATTCTGCCGCAGAGTAGACTAAGGTCAACGTAGAGTATCGCAGTGTAATAGCAGAAGAATCCCATGTAGAACCACACAATTTTTGTATGATGTTATTACGGGTTCTGATCTTTAAAGAGAGATTCTCTAGATGTCTTTTGAAAGATAGTGTTCTGTCCAGGGTAACACCCAGATATTTAGGGAAATCTTGGTGCTGCAGCATAAAAAAAAAAAAAATCAGCTATCGCCTTTTTATTCCCGTATACGGGAGTAGGCGAGGCCATTTAGCCCTATCTAACTTTTGGAGACAGTGGGCAGTTCAATCTCCACTGGTACCCAATCAGATATAGATTGCCCAAGGCTATCACTAATTAAGCGGTACGCAGTGAAGAGAGACGGCTCAAATGTGCCGCCATCTCGTGGTCCCTAACCCTAACACAATATATTTAATGTCTGAAAATAATGTGGGTTCTATGGTCGATTTTCTTGAGTTTACAGGACGAAAAACCCGAGTTTCCGGGAGAAAAAACTCGCTTGCCCGTGCCAGAGATCGACTAACTCGGGAACCGGTCGAAAAAAGGCTTAGAAAAATTTCCTCTAGTCGCCGACTAGACTCGAAACCAAGTCTTCTTCGTGCGGCCAAGCGCCGTGGTGTGCAAACGCTACATCCACTGAGCTACGCAGGCTCCTTTAACAACTTTAACAACACAGTGCTGCAGCATTGTGTTGTTAAAGTTGACCTGAAGTTTCCTTTTAGCCAATTTGGTGTTTAGGTGAAAAGAGCTAACCTCGGTCTTATTGAGGTTTGGTGTTAGTCTCCGTTTATGAAAGTATTCCCCAATGGTTCTAAGGTCATTTATGGGAATATATTCTGTTAATTCAATGCTTTTGTGTTGTTGGATGGCGAGGGCTATGTCATCAGCATAAGCAAATTTTTTGAACTAGTTGTAGGTAGATCAGATGTATATAAGTTGAATAAAATTGGTGCTAATACTGATCCCTGTGGGAGCCCATTGTTCAACTTTCCCAGTGTGCTCATTTTGTTTTCCCAGTACCACATGGAAGAACCTGTCAGAAAGCATGTTACCAATAAGTTTTATGATGG
Source organism: Typopeltis vanoorti (assembly GCF_054136105.1). Classification (NCBI taxonomy): domain Eukaryota; kingdom Metazoa; phylum Arthropoda; class Arachnida; order Uropygi; family Thelyphonidae; genus Typopeltis; species Typopeltis vanoorti. Next base: position 80,120,851 of record NC_143570.1, read on the forward strand.
ATTGGCATGATATGACCTGTATCAGCTTGTAAAGCATCGCCTCTTTCCATACCGTGTCGTATGCAGCAGTAAGGTCAACAAACACAACAGAGGTTTTCAAACATCTCTGGAAGCCTACTTCTATATGGGTAGTAAGGCTTAGTACTTGGTCGTACAACTACTTTGAGTTCTAAATCCCGTTTGCTCAACAGGGATAACTTCAGATATTTTTGGCCCAATTCTGTTAAGGATGAGTCTCTCGAGGACCTTATAACAGCAACTATGGAGCAATTGGGCGATAGCTTTCTACTTGATTTTGAGGCTTGCTGGGTTTTAATATGGCTATTATTTTGGTTCTCTTAAAGGCTGTTGGAAGGTTTCCAGTCTTTAAAATAAGAGAAAAGAATCGTGATAGCCACTGACAAGCATTTTTTCCACAGTTTACCAAGAATTCAAGGTAAACACCATCAAATCCTGGTGTTTTTCCAGTTTTTACCTCCTTGAAGGCCTCAGTTATTTCGTCTGTGGTAAATTCTCTTGAAAATTGAGAATTGCCATCTGCACTTTGTCTTAAGTTTTTGAGTGTTCGTTTAACTTCCTGTGTGTGTTGATGATCTAGAGGGGCTTTAGACAGCGAGGTTATTCTACAGACGATTTGATCTAGAGTCACCAAAGGATCTTTACGAGTGATTGGGTTACTTCCATCTAACTTCTTTAATAGGCTCCATACTTTTCTACTTGATTTTTTAAAGCCTAAGTCCCCTGTAGTTTTCATCCATTTTTCTCTGCGCTCATTATCAAGCTTCTGGAGTAATTTGTCAGCTATGTCACAGTCACAAGATTCTAAGTAGACTTGGTATAGCTCTTCGCAGTCTTTATTCCAGCCAGGTATGTATTCCTTTCTGAAACCGCTTGGAATATACTTCTTCGCTGTTGATATGACTGCTCCAATAAATCTGTTGTAGTTTTCACTCACAGGAGGTATCCATCTTACTATTTTATCCACTTCTTGTGAAAAATCCTGCCAGTTCTCATTTCTAAAATTCCATCTTGGTCGTGGAATAATCCGTATTATTGCTATTTGTATTCCTACTTCTACCAATACTGGGCGATGTTGGCTGTGTGGAAAATCTTCAAGGACTTGTCTTGTTGTGTTTATCGGTTGATTTTGCAAATTTTGGGTAACAAAGCAGAGATCTGGGTTGTATTCCCTCTTCCATGCTGCAGCCTTAAAGATTACTTTGTCCTTTGCATCAAATATTAAGCAAAGATTGTTTTGATCAACCCAGTTTGTTAATGCTTCACCATTTTCATCATTAGTATTGTAATTCCATATGGTGTGATGGCTGTTAAAATCTCCCATGTAAATAGTAGGATGTGGAAATATGGGAATTACTTCAGGTGGCCATTCTACCAGGGGAGGCTTATAGATGTTAATCACTGTGAGATCTTCAAATTTGGCTATGATAGTGTGTATATTCTGATTAATATTTGCTGATATTAAGTGGGCATTCTCTATATTATTTATATAAGTTGCACAGCCATGAGCTTGGTGATGTGTAGCTCCTAGTATATCTAACATATTCAGAATATTATTTTTAATAGCAGTACAACTGCAGAGGTTTTAATAATGGAAGTCTCAATTCCATAGTACAGTCATGAAGGTCTCCAATATTAATTGTGTTAGCATTTGCAAAATCTACCGATAAACACAACAAGACAAGTCCTTGAAGATTTTCCACACAGCCAACATCGCTCAGTATTGGTAGAAGTAGGAATACAAATACCAATAATACGGATTATTCCACGACCAAGATGGAATTTTAGAAAAGCGAACTGGCAGGATTTTTCACAAGAACTGGATAAAATAGTAAGATGAATACCTCCTGTGAGTGAAATGCTAACACAATTAATATTGGAGACTTTCATGACTGTACAATGGAATTGAGACGTCCATAATTAAAACCTTTGCAGTTGTACTACTATTAAAAATAATATTCTGAAGTAGGCAAAATATCAACGTTTTATTTACTGCAAACAGAACATTCCCGCTTTTTTTGTTGTTTGTATTAGTTGAAGAATGCAGTTTCATCGTCTGCTGGCAACGAGCCAAATATGCGTCTTTGAGAAAGTATATCATATAGTGTAAATGTTTCGTTTATAATTCAAAGCGAATCCTGGTCACACAAAGTGCGGTTCTTCGTCATATAGTTGAAGGAACTGGTTGGTATATAAAAGTTGACATAGAATCAAAATCTGAGTGCATTAAACTAGGTTAAACTAAAGGAAAGGAAGGAAAGGTATTTAATTTTCTTTATATGTGAATGCATTTGCTGTCTGGTTATTTGTGAATATGAGATAATTATAACACTAGGCATTAGGTAAGTATGTATTATTTTAAAAACATACTTAAATTAAATAATTTAATATGTATAAATAAATATAAAATGTACTAAATACTTAAAAGTAATACACTATACATAACAATTGCAATGTATTAGCTAATTGCTATATGCAGAAGGTATGATATATATTTTTAAGTGTTTATAAAGTATTATTAATAGTACTCACAGTATTATTAACGGTATATATATATATATATATATATATATATATATATATATATATATATATATATATATATATATATATATATAGATATATAGATATATATATATATATATATATATATATATAATATATATTCTTTTTTTTTTATAAATATACATTTCACGGATAGATTTTTATTATTATTATGCAAGCCATTTAGAAGTTAGCACATTACAGTCTGTTCGAAAAGTTCAGTGTTCAGTGCTAAATGAATAATATAAATATAAACGCAACTATGATAATGGTGATTATGAGGATTAGTTGATAATATTTTTTTTTCAAATGAAATAACCCTAAAGTGTTATTTGATTTGAAAAAAAAAAAAAAACTCAAATAACACTTTACCTGTCAAATAACATACATACATACATACATACATATATATATATAGAACTCAATTTAGGAAAATAATATTACAATTTCGCACGTGTTTTTCAGTTCAGATTCCAGTTCATATTATTATTATTATTATTATTATTATTATTATTAAGGTACATGTCACAGTCGGATTAAGTATTAAGGTACATTGTCACAGTCGGATTAAGTATTAAGGTACATTGTCACAGTCGGAGTATACAAGTAAAACACGGTGTACCTCAAGGTGCCATATTATCACCCGCTCTATTCAACATATACATTAACGATGTTCATAACATATCCATAAGAAGTCAAATATTTCAATACGCAGATGACACTGCACTACTAGCAATCCACACAGACATTAACACAGCTCTCTGCAAAGCACAACAAGACCTAAATGAAATCACGACATACTTCCACCAAAACGCAATTCTAATCAACGGCACCAAAACACAGATGTTGATAATACACAACCCAAGAATCATACGCTATCACTATCGATACATATCACACATACTGCTGCATCAACAATAAAAAATACCTGCCAATATTCCGAAATCAAACCTGTAACACACGCAAAATACCTCGGTCTCTATATAGATTCCCACATTAAATGGACAAAACATAGAGAATACCTACACACCAAACTCCGGATCATCGCAGTAAAACTCTTCCAAGTTAAAGACATTACTCCACCCAACATAAAAAAACTTTTATATCACGGTATATCTGCGAATCCCTACTCAGATACGGAATAACAGTCTATGCAAATACAACAAACAGCCACCTAACAAAATTAGAAACACTACACAGGAAAATCGTGTCGACAGTGATCTACAAGGAATTACTTCTACATCACCTATCGAAACAACAGAGACACATATCGTATAACACGACCTACAACAACTCTCTACATCCCCACACCCTTCAACTCATACGGTTCTTTTATGAGATTACATCACATACCCACACAACTCAACAACCTACCAAGAAAGTTAAAACACGTAGATAACTACAGAACATTAAAAAACGAACTCTGGAAAATATACCAACAAAGTTAAGAAACCATTAACACTAATATACTCATCACAAATCACTAGCATCCAATGACAACATCCCATACATAAATAGTAGCAACAACACAAATAGTGAAGGCTAAATCCCACTCTCTTCATAAAAGCAAACCCAAGCTTCGAAGTAGGTGGGATTTACTTGCCTCACTCATTTACAAGCAATCCTTATAAACAAATGCAGTAATTTGTATGTATAATCACTGTTTCTCAAACTTTAAAAAAAATAATAAATAAATAATAAACAAAAAAATAAAAAATTATACAAAAAATTCTGTTTAATCTTCATTGTTAATATTAGAAGAACATGTGCTGTAAATACATAATATAAAGGCAAAAAAGTATTATTAAATATTTTAATTGAAACCAAATGTAGGAATTGCAGCACTTAGTGCTGAACTCTGTAAAATTATAAGGTGCAATGTCACACAAGATGTTTATTGTATGTATAAATATTTTAGCAATCAATAAAAAAAAATTATTACGCGACACCTCCAGGGAGTCCTAGGACTCATCGCGGGAGGCCACTCTACTCTACCTCGCTACATACATCTCACTCTCTCCACTACTACTTAATTCTCTACGACACTACTACTCCCATCAACGCCATCTACCGCCCAGCATCACCATCAACAGTATTTTGTATTTGTAAATTGCGTGTGTTCTGAAGGCCGATTTGCCTGTAAGCAAATCGGCCTTCAATTGAATGAAAAACCCGAGTTTCAGGAGGAAAAAAAACCTGCTACCTCCATATGAGATCGGCTAACTCACCTTCGATTGAAAAAGCCCATATGAGAATTCCCCTCGTCACGACGGGAATCGAACCCAGGTCATACTTTAACATAATACATATCATATACACATCATACTTTAACAGTGTGCAGTTATATATAGTAGTGCAATTCATATAATATGAATGCAATATTATTATAACTATCACACTAACACTTTACAATTAGCGTTCACAGTTACACTGGGTAGATAACATGATTACCAGTGTCAGTTTATATATAGAGTTAACCCTTGAACAAAGCGGGGATTAGGGGCACCGACCCCCGCTCTATTCGAAAACCGCGTATAACTTTTGACTCTACCAAAAACTTTACTAATAGCCTACTGGTGGCCGGATGTCTTACCGGTAACATAAACAGGCGATTAACACATATTTTGTATGGTATGTAAGTATTATATACTGTATTCTTACAATAAAGTAAGCTAGAGAAAAGAAAGTGTTATTAAAGTTATTAAAGTGTTATTAAAGAAAATCATAAGGAAGTGGAAATATGTTTACAGTAGTGTACTGTATTTATGGATACCGTAAGTTTACGTCATTTGTTTACAAGATGAATCGCATGTCTGTCACTATCTACATCAATATTGTCTTAATAAACACTGTAGTGCTATGCGTATTACCTGTGGCATCTCGTGGCTTGAAATCGTGGAGGTGCTGCAACTTTCGAAATATGCATACACACTGTAAGTACAGTGTATACATGTTTGGAAAAAATATCAAAATTATGGTAAAAATTAAAAAATAAAATAAAATAAACGTGAAAAATATTGCTTATTATCGATAAAATTATATAGTTTGGTATATAATTCAAAATTACTTAAAAATTACTATAACAGATGTTATGTCTTTGATTGTAATGTCCAAATATTTAAAGAGACGGAGTAAACACGATAAGCACTACGAACACTCTACTACTGGACAAACTGCATATAAACAACATTGGAACTGCGCGACGGACAGTGCCGCATTACGCTAATAGCTCGCATCTCACTATGACGTACATATGCTTGCGCGCGTAACAATATGACACTGTGGTAAACACAGTGCTGCTAGCATCCTCGCACTCCTAAGTGCTACAAGATGAATTTTTATTATTTTTTTTTACAAAATAAGAGAATTGTATAAGATTGTTGATTATAAAATTAAACATTACAAGCAAATATAAATAGATGAATAAATATATTTATATATCGAGAAAAATTGGGGGTACTGCAGTTCCGCAGTGCCTATGCACGAGTCGCCCCTGTTATAACAATTATTCATGCATTGATAACGAAGAAGAAGCAATAGGATTGCTTCATGGTAGTATTTAAGTAGTGCAATCGATACGATTGCTTCGCTTATACGAGTATACTAATTGAATGAATCGTTATAAGATTTTTATTTTATTCTAATTAATTAATTTAATTAATTAACAGTTAATTGCATGCAGTTATGATTTAATACTGCATCTTTACGTTTGTTTACATTTATCTCGACTGCAAATGCCCATGTACAGTCTGTAAGTGTTTGTGTGCCTAAGTTTTGATATATTTAACTTTTTATAATATCATTTACTACCATATAGTATACACAATAGAACTGTGTATATTTTATGGATTAGTATATACTAGTATCTACATATATTATATTCATTCATGACATTCCTAACTTTTTCTTAATTTTTTAGATATTTCTAATCTACGCGTTCGTCTGCAAGTTTTTTTAAATTGTCGTAAATTTGCAAAAATATTTTCCAATATATTTATTAAAAAACCGCATATAAATGGAAACGCACAGTTCAAACCTGCGTTCTTCAAAAAAGGTCAATATATATATATATATATATATATATATATATATATATATATATATATATATATATATATATATATATATATATATATATATTTAAACATAGATTTAATGACTAAAAACCTATTTTCGGTTTAATTTTTAGTCATTAAATCTATGTTTTTAAAATGTATCACAACAACCGAGTAAAAGCCGATTATCACATATATATATATAAAGTTCATTTTTAGATAAATAGTTATAAAGAATAACTAATAGATGCTGGGTAAGACAGATATTATGAGATATACAAAGATAATGAAGTGTATGTAACTAGAGGTGAAACATTGTCGTAGGTTACTTTTAAAATAATAATAATAATAATAATAATAATAATAATAATAATAATAATAATAATAATAATAAACTTACACACTTTTGAATAAGAGGAATTATGAACTGCGCATAAGGCCAAGTATATACGTATTTAACGAAAACCTTAGTTTCTTTAATGCGATATATTAAAATGATTGCCAATTTTAACATAGTTCCAGGTTGTTGGTGAAACATAAGCTATAAATTTAAGTGGACATTAAATTCATCATCATCATCATCATACGTATCAAGGATTTAGGCCTAGTATGGCCTGTTCCGGCCTTAGAAGTCATCGTTGAATCGTTTAAGAGGACGTCCTGGTTTTCTTTTTCCTAATGGCTTGTACTTTAAGGCTTGTGGACATTAAATTATTGTTCCAAAATACGAGTTTTAAAGTACGATAAAGGAAGGAGTTTTGGGATTAGAATGTCGTCATTTCAAAATGCAAATATTTTCGAAACGACATTGCCTGACAATTAAGTAACATAAATATTTGTTGACTTGGTCGTTTTTTTTATTTTTATTTTTATTTATTTATTTTTTTTTTTTTTTATCCCATGGTATTATTATACCAGATCATAGAGGTCAAGCTCGTGTATTTTATACCGCACCTTTTCTGGGTTGTTATAGAGTTCACATTTGGAAATATTCATACAGTTTAGCAAATGCATTGGTGATGCTTCCTCGATGTTACAGATTTTGCAAATGGGGAAGACTTGTGCCATTGCTAAACTTGATTGGTCTTGTGTTGCCGGTCTTGAGGCGAGAGACAACATCAAGTGATACCACAGATTGAAATCTGTGGTATCACTTGATGTTGCTACTTTATCTGCAGTTTCGTTTCCCTTTAATCTTACATGGGATGGGATCTATTGGAAGATTATTTCGGAATCCTTTTGTAGTTTGTTTATGTTTTTTGCTATGTCTCTAAGTATTTCTTGATGGCTAGTGTAGCAGTTCTTAATAGCTTGAAGGGCTGCTAAGGAATCTGTGAAAAATATAAACTCCTTCGGGTTTTGTTTATCTAAATACTGCAGTGTTGTGTTAATGGCTATTAATTCTGCATGGCACGCGTTGCATCCAATACTGTTAGTTGTTTTTAGTTCTATATTATGAGAGCCATAGATGAGTACGCCACTCCCAGAATTGCCATTTGGATTTTTGGAGCCATCTCTGTAGATCTTTATTGAGTCAGGTCCATATTCCATTATTTTTGAAAGGGCTAATGATCTCAAGATTTCAGGGTTTTCTAGGCTTTTTTTCTCATGTTTCCCTATTTCAGAGTTGATAACTATATTTTTCCTGTCTTGATTTGGAGGAAATGCTGGGTAGTCGGCTATTTTATTTGAACAATCCAAGGGAATTTTATTTTCTATGATTTCATGCATTGTTGATTTTTTCTTTATTCTGTTTGTTGGTTTCCAGTTTTTAAAAAGTTCACTTGTTCTATGATGTGCAAGGTTGGCTCTTTTTTCTACAAATTTGATAAGATTTTCTTGCCACCTAATTTTTAAAGGAACAAGGTTGGATTCGAATTCAGGTATTTTTCCAGCATTTGCTGCATGATTTTAGCTACATTTTTCTGAATTTTTATAAGCTTGTATAAACTGGTTTGTGATGTTTGCATTCAGATTGGCGAAGCATATTCCATTATGGGACGAATAATAGAGGTATATGTGACTTTTAAGGTTTTAGCATCGGCTCCCCACTCTTTAACTGAGATACTTTTCATGATATTTAGTCTTCTTTTTGCTCTGACTGCAACATTGTTGATATGTTTATTGAAGCTTATCGATGGATCCAGAGTAACTCCAAGGTATTTGGGGTTTTCATTAAATGTAATTAGTTGACTGTTTCGCTTAATCTTTGGTCTCTACTTTCTGAGGTGGTTATTAACTCACTATGTTACTAAATTAGAAACACAGATTTCTAATTTAGTAGGGTTAATTTTGATTTTTTATCTAAGTCATTTAAGTAGATGGAAAAAAGGAGTAGGCTCAAAATGTTACCTTGAGGGAGTCCCTGTCTTATTTTCACTTTCTTGGAAAAGGTATTATTTATTTTAACTCGAATTGTTCTATTTCTTAGAAAGTCAAAGATCCAGTTAAAAACTTTCCTTTCTATTCCAATATGACAAAGTTTGGAAAAGAGTTTCTGCCTCCACACCTTGTCAAAGGCATTGCTAAAATCTATAAAAGTTGCAATGGTGGATTTGGTAGGTTTGGTCAGGAAGTTAGCTTGAATTGTCTGGGTGAAGTAGAAAAGTTGATTAGTTGTTGAGTGATTTCTTCTAAAGGCAGCCTGAAAATGTGGTAGTATACTATTTTTGTTTAGATAGTAATTCAAACGTTGGAATATCATTTTTCCATCAATTTGCCTGGAATTGAAGTCAGTGAAATTGGTCTATAACTTTCTGGTTGGTCTTGCGGTTTGCTATGATTTAAGATTGGTATGATTGTGGCTTTCTTCCACTCTTTTGGAACTTTTCCTTGTTTTAAACTATTGTTGTATAGGCGAAGTAGCCAATCTAAGGCCAGGGAAGGAATATGTTTGATCATAATTTCTTGTATGTTATCTTGTCCACATGATTTATTTATATCTAGTCTCTTCAAGGCATCTCCCAATTCAGAGATTGTAAATGGATCCCAGAATAGTTTGTCTTGATATTTTGGGGAGTTCGCAGCATTTTTCTGCTGTCGAGCTTGTTTTGATATTTGATGGTATTTCCTAGTATTCATCTCTAGTTTGCTTATATTTTGAAAATGAAAGGCCAAGGTAGTTGCGATCTCCCTATCTCCAATTTTGATATTTCCATCTGGATCTTTCAGCGTGTTAGTCTCACTTTCCTTTGGTAGGTCTTTTTGTAAATTAGTAGTCAGTTTCCAAAGTTGGGTATCTTAAATGTTTGGATTTAAGTTGTGGCAAAATTCTTGCCACCTAGTTCTTTGTCATATATTATATTTTTGTTTAATTTCAACATTTATCTTGTTGTACTCGATCCTGGTTTCTGAAGAGCTTCCAATTTTAAGATGTTAAATAATTCATTTCGTTTAGTTATTTCACTGGCCAGTTCCTGGTGAACCTTTTTTGTAGTTTGAAATAACTTTTCTCCTGCAGCCCTTTGGGATACTTTTCTTTGCTGCATTTAGGATAGTATTCTTACAAGTTATATAGTATTTGTTTAAGTCATCATGGCATGTGTGATCTTTCAGCATTTTACTTGCTTCATCCTTGTATTTCTCCCAATTTGCCTTCTGGAAGTTCCAATGATATTTTCTTTTTTGGGTTCAGATTGATTAATATTGGAGTATGGTCGCTTCCTACTGGTTCCAAAACAGACCAAATAGCTTTGTCATGAAGATCAGGAGACACCGCAGTGATATCTAGGGCATCTTTTGTACCATAAGAATGAGACAGATAAGTAGGTTCTCCGCTGTTGAGAGTTATTAGTCCTGTTTCATCTAAGAAATTACTCAGGTTTTCTCCTCTTGGGTTTATTTCCTCAGAACCCCATAACAGGTGTTTGCTATTCATGTCTCCTAAGATAATGGAGTTTTCTTCAATGAGATGGAATAGGTTGGAAAGATTTGGTCCAGATTTGTCAGGAGGATGATAACAATTGAATATGTTTAATGGTCTTTTACTTGATTCTAGTATTTGGATTCCTTGTATTTCAGTTCCTTCTGATACTATGTCTAACTCAACAACTTTATATGACAAGTTTCGGATTAGTGTCAGAAGCCCTCCATTTTGGTCCGTAGGCTTATCTTGTCTTATGATTTCATAGTTTTTAATGTTTAGTCTGTTGGTTTGTCGAAGTTTGGTTTCCTGGATGCAGATAATATCAGCATCATGTTTGTCATTTGTTAAGTTGTTAACGACTTAGTCGTTAAGCAGATAAACAAATGTGAGCTTGCGCATCCCATATTAATAGAAGTTCAAAATGGCGACTGCCCAAGCGCTCAGTATGTTTTATTACTGTTCAGGACATCCATAGAGTTGTGAGTCTCATCAAGGGATTTTATAATGAGCAGAATTTGTCACTGCTTGATAGGCAGCGAGATTTTAAACAAATCTAGTGCGCTCATGTGTCAAATAACTGAATAGTAAATGTAAAGAAATTGACAATGTTGAGAAACAAGTGTGCAGAATACCCTAGAAATCATTTCGATACTCATTTCCTTAATATGTGGCTATATACCTTTTTATGAATGTTTACGTTCATCTCATTTAGTTTACGGTATTTACTACTTATCATATGACGGCTTAGAAGGGTGCGTACGTGGTCACCTGTGCATATTTTAGTCCACCAAAGAAAGCACTCCCAATTTAGGTCTGTAAAAATGCGTGCATATGGTGGTAGTGGAGGATTAAATGGGTTAGGTGTCCTCTCGGGATGAGTCATTGGACTCCTTGGAAGTATAATATTAATAGAGATTCATATCTGGACCAATACATCCAATGACATAGGTCCACTGATGAGAGTACATTAAGCTCCTTTTCTTTCTCCTTTGTTTTACGTCCGGGAACATGTTAAATGAATTTTGTAAACTCGGACCTACAATAAAGCTGTGAATAAAGTATTGATTTCTGGTTTGAGCCATTGTTGCTATTCTGATTTCAGTTAGATGGCCCTTATGAAGACACGAGGGACTCATTCACTTACTTATCGCAGATCATTGAAGTAATTTCGACGAGTAGACATGCCCGTGCACGCTGACTCCCCCCCCCCCTCCCTCACAGATGTATATTAAGAAACATAAGAAAATGTCTGTTTGTGGATTTTTAATCATGACTACCTTGCTATAACTTAATGTAACTGAATTCGCTTTGTATTTGAATGATTTGGGGGAATTTAAATATGTTACGTGTCACCGTTTAAGCTGAAAATTTGAATTTAAAAAAAATGTCTTCATCTGACTTCGGTCTAAGATACTCTCTCTCTCTCTCTCTCTCTCTCTCTCTCAACCCCCACACACTCTCGCTCTTTTTTCCTGCCTTGCAAAACATATCGTTTGCTGACCATATATAAAAACATATCAAAAGCATTTAACCCTAACGAATATTTCGATTTTTTTTTTTTTTTTTTTTACTTTATTTCAATACAAATATATCACTATTCTTTCATGGAGTTAAGACAAATAACCTATTCTAGTCTCATGTCATATCCTTATTAGTTTGCCTGACTTTCGCTCTCAAGTTATTTTATATTCATACGTCAATTTTGTTGATGACTGTTGTCCATTCAGTCCAGTTTTAGCGCACGTAGATTTAACAAAACAGTGCCCATGTACGAAGAAGTTATATCGTGGCGCCATCTACTGACAAATACGATCAGCATATTTCGGATAAGTTTTAACCAAATAAATAAATAATAATGAAAGATAAAAAACATAAGTGGGGACTGTTTAACTTTACGCCAAAAAAAAAAAAAGTTAAGAAAGTGTTAGTGACAAACTCGACCATATGCTATCGTATAGTTTTGCATTTATATAACATCTATACATGTGTAACGTTTTTCTAAAGAAATTTAATGCAATATAAGTATGCTAATATTTCAGTGCAGCTCGTTCTAAATCACTTAGTTTAGTTTAACTAATTCCATTTACCCAAATGCTTACTAATAATAAAGGTCGAGGAATAATATTAAAATGACATTCCCAGCCCAGTATTGCAAAAACTTCTTTGGTATGTAGTTCCTTTCCAAGATAAAGAAACATTATTATTATTATTTTATTCATACAATCGACACTTAGCCAAAACAAAAGACATTAATCACAACTATTTGACTGGGGTTACAGTTCAATTCAGATTCTACCCAAGACTGAGCATTATTATTATTATTTCAGCCATCCACTAGGCGACAGTCTCTCTAAGTTGGCTATTCTTCACTTTTCAACCGAACGACTTCCTAATGATACTGCAGAAAACGTGATGTCACTGCGAACAATACGGTTAGTTTATGTTTTTAAGTTTTACTCTCCTATTTTTTTTTTTTTTCGTTTCGGAAATTTTTATTATTCATTTTTATATATGAGGAAAAAAAAAAACAATATCAACATGCTCGACATATTCAATTACGTACAATCATTTGACTAATCTTAACTGTCATATTAACAGCGTAAACACTCATTTAGTATTGTTAAAGAACAGTTTACAACACTAATAACAACTCTTGAGGGTTCAACATCATTTTCCTATAATCTTTAAATAACCAAATATTATTCCATATTTTCACAGAAAACAAGAATTATCAACAAGAATTTCGTGTGTTAGAAATTATCCTTCTTAAAACCGATAGCCGGTTCAGACGAAAATTTTTCAAATGGATTTATTCATTTATTTATCAATCTGTCTTTTATATGTATTTCACAGACATATAAGAACACAAAAGTGTATAAATGTAGATGAAAGAGAGAGTAGCCAGCCCTTCTTGACTGATTTTAACGAAATGGCTCCGTTAATTCACAGACTAACTCTACATTTCCTTTGATGGTGGCCGTTTTGCACTGACTGTTTTTAACTTGTCACTTATTTTTTTTAAATCGTTTGTCAATCGTCTGCTTCCGAAAGCTCCTTAAGCTAAACGCAAGAATTATAACTTCCTTAATAAGAAACATTCGGTGTTGTGTGTGTGTGTGTGTGTGTGTGTGTGTGTGTGTGTGTGTGTGTGTGGATACATTTAATTCTAGGATATGGTTTATTAAGTTTTTGCAAGAAGACAAAGTATTTTTTTCTTATGCACGATGGCAAGATGTTTAAGATTTAGGGAAGATATTTTTTTCCCCAAAAAATATCTAAAATAGCTAAAGTTGAAGACGAGAGAAAGCTCATGATAATTCCTTCCGTCTGATTATATAATTTACTATTTCACGTGTTCTGAGTTCGTAACAACTTAAAAAGGTGAACAATGTCAGCTAGATAGAAATTCAGGGGTGTTATTCAAAGAAACATCGTGGGAAAGCGAGTTGGTGTGGAAGTTCACCATGAAATCAGAGGAATTCCAATTTTATGTTTTTAATTTTTGCGAAGGAATCGGTCCTATTTTTTGGTAAAAGGTTAGAAATGACATTAGTAGTAGGGGTGTCACTTTGAACATGATCAAGATAAGATAAGGATTCGTGTCGTGATTGGTCAGACACTTTAAACCAAATAGGGATTGGGTAAATGGGGGGAAAGTGACGTCAGTGTCGTGGGTGTGTGTTGTTATCAGATGTAGATAAGTGACATAATTTGTTAGGTGTAAATAAGTGACGTCATTGAGTTGAAGTGGAAAGGGGACGTTATTGTCATGGGTATATGTGACTTCCTGTGTGTGTTGTGTGCATGAGTTGTGTGAGTGTTTTTGTTTGTTTTCAGTGGTGACTTATGGGTAATGGTTTTAGTATGGAATTCTGGGATCTGGTCTTTTGACCCCAGTTGTCGAGGCCATCAAGTTTTGTTCTCATGTGGAATTGTAGGTAATGGTTTTAGCATGGAATTCTGGGTGATGTTTACAGTATGGGCGACCATCCATCTGACGTCACATTGAGTGTTTGGTCCGAATGTGAAATTGTGGATACAAGTTCGCGTATGGAATTCTGGGTGATGGTAAGAGTATGGAATCCTTGGAATTTCCCTGGGTGACACATCCGTCAATGACGTCACATTGTGCCTTTGGTTCGAGTGTGGAATTGTGGATGATGGTTAGATATGCAATCTGGGTAATGGTTAGAGTATGGAATTCTGACAAGATTGAGATGTTGAGATGATAAGAATTAGATAAGTGATGTCACGTTGTGTCTTTGGTTTGAATGTGGAATTCTGTGAAATGTTTTCAGTGGTACGTTATGGGTAATAGTTTTAGTATGGAATTCTGGGTGATGTTTAAAGTATGGAATGTTTGGAATTTCCATGGGGGAATAATCCGTCATTAACATCACATTGTGTCTTTGGTTTGGGTGTGGAATTGTGGGTGATGGTTAGAGCATGGAATCCTGGGTAATGGTTAGAGTATGGAATTCTGACAAGATTGAGATGTTGATAAGATAAGAATTAGATAAGTGATGTCACATTGTATGTTTGGTTCGAATGTGAAATTGTGGATACAGGTATTTCTTGGAATTTCAATCCTTGGAATTTCCCTGGGTGACACATCCATCAATGACGTCACGTTGTGCCTTTGGTTCGAGTGTGGAATTGTGGGTGATGGTTAGAGTATGGAATTCTGACATGATTGAGATGTAGATAACATAAGAATTAGATAAGTGACATCACTTTGTATGTTTGGTTCAAGTGTGGAATTGTGGGTAATGGTCAGAGCGTAGAATTCTGGGATGTAGCGGTATTTGTCAGTGACGTGAGATGAGTTTTTGTTTGTGTGTGGTATTATCGGTAATAATTAGAGTTTGGAATTCTGGGAGGATATGTGGTCAAGTGATGGGATCTTTGGCTCGATTGTGGAACTATAGGAAAATATTTGTCAATAGATATCAGTAGACATTTTCTGAAATAATTAACTACTGAATGTCAGTGGTGCCCCCCTCAAACACACACACACACACACACACTTTTTTTTTTCTTTCATGTTCACATTTTCTAAAATAATTATTTACTGGAATCTCAGTTTTATTGCTTCTATGTCATGTTTAAGATCTTAAAAGTTCATTACTTTTCTAATTAAGTATTAACTTTATTACAAATTCTATCAGAATAAATATTCTTAAATATGAAGAACACATTAATGACAGCTAAATTTGTTCATTTAAGTTTACAAATACACATTTATTTGACCGAAATATTATTTACAAGTATATTCACAATGAAAAATTCAAACATGTAATTACCTAGAAATATTTCACAAGGTTTGTCTCTTTTGCTATTTTCCTGAAGAAAAAAATTTCAAAGGGTTTTGGGTTCGCACATTTTTTTTTACTTTATGGGATACACAAAACAGTACAGTACAGCACAACACACACACACACACACACACACACACACACACACACACACACACACACACACACACACACACACACACACACACACACACACACACACAAGATGATCTAAGGCCTGAAAGAACGAATTGCAGTAAATAAACTGAAAATTCACTCGATTCTTGTTCCTTGTAGGTTTCTGTCCATTTCCTTAATATTCTAACATTTGCACTGTGGCTCATGGCGATGTTTTCTCACGGTTGTGGAAGTTACCTTGAAGTGACGTTCTCTACATCATCTGAGCAGAGTTAATTCATTTGTGTGTCCATGGGAATTAAGATCTTAAAAAGTACATCACTTTTTTCTAATTAAATGTTAACTATTACAAATTCTAACCAGAATAACTTAGGGAAAAAAAATTGTGTGTGAATTCATTTGTGATGACTCATAAATGACTCATGATTCATAAATAAACTGGACGTTTATTTATTTTTAATCTATATTTGAATGGTTTTCTATTTTCTTCATCCTTATTATGTTACGTATATTTTCACCACAAATAAATAATTACTTATTATTCTTTTAACATTAGTTTAACATTTTAATATTAGGTGTGGTACTATAATTTTCAACTTAATTTCTGTGTTACAACTTCCAAAGATTATACTTTAGAACAGACATATTTTTCTTTAGCATTAGTAAGTTTTGACTAAAGGAAATCAGACAAACAAGGGATCGTACTCTGCGGTAGCGTTTTCGTATTAGAAAGGCACATCCTATTCTGTTAACTTCACACTTGTGCGAACACATTGGCACTACGACTTGGTAATTTGCACTCGTAAATATTTTTCCATGCATAAATAAACAAAAATCTTTATGTTTCCAATAATCTCTCCCCACTTTTTTCCCTTTCGTTCCTGCATTTATTTCACAGTAGTGATAACACATGGCAGTACGATTTGGTGATTGTAGTGCGTATGTGATATTTGATATCTACATCTGATAAGAACAGACAGGATGATCCCCACTCCTTTACCTTACTCCTATTTGGTTCTTAGTGCCAGAATTGTATTAAGGGATAAAATTATGAATTGATATATCAACTTCTAAGCAGAATAACTGAGTAAAAATCTTAAATATTTTTCCATTCATAAATAAACAGAAATCTTTATGTTTCTAATAATCTTTCCCCACTTTTTTTAAAGAGAGTTTAAGATCTTCAAAAGTTCATTACTTTTATTCAAATTAAGTGAATATTGAATCCAACATTATTTCAAAGCTGAATAGAGAAACTACAAGAGTTTCGTGCCAAATATAGAAATTATAAAAGTTTCGGCAGATCCAAGCATAAGCAAACCTATCATGACAGGGGAAACTCTTGGTAAAGGCAGAGTAAGCTCTGATCACTTTCCTTAATATTTCCCATAATGTAAAGCTCATCTCCTTGCAGACATATATGATGCTGTACATTATGGGGGGTCACTACCCAGACTGGTTTCGGCCTTTATTGAGGTCTCATCAATGGATAGGTAGATCCAGATGTAAATACCCAGGTTGAAGTGATGCAGAACTTATACTTTACCATAACAGTTGCCAAAAGGTGTCGCATCACAAAAGGCACCAAGAATTACTGAAATAAAGAGCCAAAAGGCTTCACTTCGGCAATGCAAAATTATTCAAATTAAGTGGATATTGAATCCAATTATCCACCAAAACTTTTACAGTTTCTATATTCGGCAGGAAACTCTTGTTGTTTCTCTATTCGGCTTAAATAATGTTGGATTCAATATCCACTTAATTTGAATAATTTTTGCATTTGCCAAAGTGAAGCCTTTTGGCTCTTTATTTCAGTAGTGCATTACTTTTTTTCTAATTAAATGTTAACTTTATTACAAATTCTAACCAATGAAATTAATGCCGAGAACGAAAAGAAAAAAAAAGTGAGGAAAACTGATATTCAGTAATTAATTATTTTAGAAAAAAATGTCTACTGCTACTTATTGACATTGTTTGAGTTATATATGTAAAACGATTATTGGAAACACAGATTTCTGCTTAATTATGGATGCAAAAAATATTTAAGATTTTTACTCAGTTATTCTGCTTAGAAGTTGATATATCAATTCATCATTTTACCTGGTTAGACTATAATAAATTTAGTTTAATCCTTTATCCAAATGTGAGCAAACAAAGAGTGATGAGAGCTTTCTCCACCTTTGCAACACTTTATCCGGTGTTGTACTACCTTGCCCCAGTCCTGAAGATACTTGCAGGTGCAAACTGCAAACTTTGTTTGTTCACACTTGGATAAAGGATTAAACTAAACATCATAATTTTACCCTTTAATACAATTCTGGTACTAAGAACCAAATATGAGTAAGGTACAGGAGTTAGGATGGAATGTCAGTGTCATCCCTGTCTGTTCTTATCAGATGTAGATATTAAATATCACATACACACGAAAATCACCAAATCCTACTGCCATGTGTTATCACTACTGTGAAGTTCATGCAGTTAGCCTAGTGGCTATGCGATTCGCAACCATATGCCTGAGGAAGGAGTGTCCTAAGTTCGATTCCCGTCAACGACCTGAGGAGCTTAAGGATCTTCCTCAGCCATAGCCAAGTTACCTGGTCTTTGGAGTGGACAGCATGTTTTTTCCCACCAGTTTATCCTGGGTTTTTCATCCCACAAGCAGGCAAATCGGTCCATTGAACACACACGGATTACAGCCAGGAATACTGACCCAGCCATAGGTCTGATTCGTCAGCTATGCCGGTTCTGGAGCCTGGATAAAAATTTTTTTGGGGGGGGGGACTGAGATGGTGCCGTACCTCCCCATAAAGAGGACTCACGGCCGTGTATCATCACGATTATTATTATTATTATTACTACTGTGAAATTAATGCAGGGAACAAAAGGAAAAAAAAGTAGGGAAAACTGATATCTAGAAATTAATTATTTTGGAATAATGCAATTCTGCATAATTATGGTAAAAAAAGTGGTGCATACCTCACTGTAAGCATTTCATCCATATACTCTAAAACCAGAACTGATAATCTCAATTACAATATTAGTGTCGTTAGCATCACAGAAGGATCGTGCATAAACATCAAAAGGGTCATGATTAGACACTGTTGACTTTTGCACTCACATAAAGATAACACTATAGTCTAAATTTCTATAACTGACTATAACTAGAATGCTTGCTAATAATGGCACAGATTAATTATGGTTGGAGTGGAGAACATCCATCTTTCTCTTGCATGAACCACAGTCGCGAACTACGTATCTGCCATTAGCTACTCTTGTAATAATGAGATCGCAGTGGTAAGATCAGAATAAATGTATATCGGTGAATGGAAGTCATATACTGAACTTCGTTATTCAGTGGTAAAAAACAAACTAACTAACTTTGCGCTCCAAACTATTGTTCAGAATATTTGTTTGCTGAATCTCGTTATGTTTTTTTTCAAATATTCGCATTAAAAATGCTGGCGTTGTTTTGGGAATATCCCGTATGGAATTTAGCAGTCATCTCACCAAAAATAATATTTATCTTGGTTAGTGGAATTATATATTACTGCTGTCTAATAATCTGAAATATGGCATCAATATTTTCATGGATTTTCAATGCTTACGCTGTCATTTAATTCGCTTGTGACGATCTTCTAAATTGTTCTCAAAAAGCTATCTGAACATTTCATTCCACAGAGCGAAGTGGGAAAGGAGGAATCTAACTACGGATCCTAAATATAAAGGACACCACAACGAGTAGGAGGAGAGATCCTGATACAGGAATCGGGCAACAGTCCCGACAGTTGAACAAAAGTGTATTGCATGTGAGTTTCTCTCTATGTTGCCGTTCAGGTAAATCACCCAGAAGAAACCTTAATGGCTATAGAAGACAGACGATAATGCTTATAAGCACTCAGTTAGAGTAGCGTTTATAAGAAAATGACACACTGTAACCTTGATATAAGAAACATACGAAAACTCATAGCCAAGACGTGATAATAGTCCTCTCTAAGATATTGACCCCAAGAATATTGGCCCATATTATCAATAATAAGGATTGGGACCAGAAAAATCGATGCGTGTAAGAGATTCATACGGCGGATTATCCTCACCTATTTTTAAAAGTTAAAAATTCCTGAATGTATGTTGATTTTTAACGGTAACCACCCTAAAATATGAAGCACCTACTTAATATTATTAAGTATCCTGTTCTTTCCCATCATTATCATCTGAGCGTCATGATGAGATTTCAACAGTCAATGGTGACTGTTGAAATCTCGGTTCTTTCAACAGTCACCATTCTTTATGGGGGTTGTCTTCTGGAAACAAGTTTGTTAACTGGATGTAAAGTCAGTCAGCAGCTGTGTTTAATTTTTGCTGCTAAATACAGTTCGACAAAGTTAATTGAGCAAATTATTTTTGATGAATATATTATTTTAACAGTGTCCCAGATCATCTATGATATAATTAGCAATTCTGGCATTCAAATTCCTAGAATTCAGCAGAAATCCATCACTCAACAGGACGTTCACAATGCAAAGCATACCTATAAAAGCACGAGTCGCAACAACGTCACTTTATTCCATTTCTTGGCTTACTCAGTAGGTTAACCAGATGTCCAACACCTTCATGATGGCAAGTCACCATCGTGGAGATGATCCTTTTAGATAGAGGGCCGTTGGACCACTTGACGTCATGCAGTCGTTGTCTCGTTGGTTAATATACGACGAAGGATCGTATCCACACTATGGACGCAGTTTCAGAAGACAGGAATGATTATAAGAAAAGCTGTCGAAGGTGGTCCAAGGGTTATCTCAAACAGAACAGACCGCTTTCTTGATCTAATCCTACGATATTCTGTCACCAACTATATCTTGAGGTTTCTGCACCCACAGTACAAAGCATTTCCAGCCGGATTCTGTTTAGAATGTTCAAGTGGACTCTGTCCAGGGAATGCAGTGGTTTGTAACCCATTAACCACAATGACTGAGGCCATCGAAACTGGTTCCATGAACATGTGACTTGGAGCACTGACACAAAGGACACGGTTCTTTTCAGATGAAATTCATTTTAACCTACAAATGAATTTTAGACGTAGTTTGATCTGGAAATAACGAGGAATGCGGTATCATCTCGCTTCCATCAGAAAAAGGGACATTTACGGTGAAGGCAGTTTTTTCGTGTAGGATGAATAATGATCAACAGCTGCACCCCCTCTCCTCCTTCTTCTTCTTCTTCTTCTTCTTCTTTTTTGATAGGGATAATGTAATTTGTCATAACTGCACTCGTACAAAGTCGCAAGTGAGATTCAAGGATCTCTTTTCGGAAAAGATATCCTCGAATCCCATTTGCGACTTTGTATTGGTGCGGTTATGATGACAAATTTTCTTGTCATGTATGACAGTGCTACTGCCAGTAGAGCTAAATTGGTGGAGGAGCATCTTGAAACTGAAGATGTCCATCGACTGCTATGGTTAGCATGAGCATCAAATTTACATACGATCGAACATGTGCGGAATATCCTTGGTGTCGCATTCACCGACAAAGATCGCGTTGGTCACATGGTGAACTAAAGTTTGCTCTGGTGCAGAATAAGATTTTTTGCCACAGAATCTTATGGACATCCAGATAGTGAGACAACTGTCAGGCCTGTTTAGCCGTTGGAGAGGATCATAAATTGTACTGATGTTATTTGGCCATACTTGAGAACATATTGGGTTGATTTGTACTGTGATCTTTTTGGTAATTCTTATCTACATACTTTTTTAATATCCCTTACATTTGTCCGATATTTCTTGAGTCCTTATTTCATTGTTATACTTTGAACACTACCACCATACCAAATTTTATCTTGCTTCTTTGCAAAATGCGCGAGTGACATGACATTTTCTAAGAGTTCTGTTAAATGTGCAATCCAAGCTTCCACGCAACTCGTTGGAAGAGACACTACAACTTTCCAATCCCCGACAACTCTCTGTGGTAGAAAAGTACTTGATGGCTTCCCAAATAGCCAACATTCAACTTAACAAGAATCAAATCTGTATCCTAATTACTAAGTCAATTGAAAACCAAGTTGGAATTTCCATAAAGCGCATTGGAGATCCTTTGTTCAGTAAGTTTACTCCCGTTTAAGGACTAGATCAAACCCAGTAACAGTAACTATGACAGAATTCGTTGTAGTTGTTATGGGATTCTCAAGAGGACGATTTTGAGAGCTATCGAAGAGATTACATCCATGGAAAGATTATTATTATTATTATTATTATTATTATTACATCACACCTCCAGGGAGTCCAAGGACTCATCGAGGGAGGACACCTGCTCTACATCTCTATATCTCCACCACTCAATCCACCAACTACAATAACTGCAACTACATCAACGCCATCTACCGCCCGCCAAACTATTATTTAAAGAATTACAAAACTTTAACACCTGCACAGCTACTGAACCGTTGCACTCTATTGAGAAGAGTTGTAAAAAGGATGAAGAGGATATTCATATCTTTGAGCAATTGGATCAAGGCTGTGAATATCACCGGATTCCGTGGAAGGCATCTATCCGCAATGCACAGGGAACTGTGGTCCAAAGGCCATTAAAGGGCTGATTAATATGCATAATAACATCTTAGATAAGGTAATAATGTCAACATTCCTTAAAAGATAAAATATAATAGCTGTTTTAAAACCTGAGCAAGATCCATCTTTTCCTTTGGCTATGACTCATTCTTTAGTTATGCATTTGTCTGAAATTTCTTGAAAAACCGGTGTCCAATCATTCGGACCGCACAGAAGTTACTGCAAATGGGCGCTGGCCATAAACACCTATTCAAGAGCAGCAAAGAATTTCTGTAGGAAATTCTTTCGCTGAAGATTGCTAATCTTATAAACAATATGCTATCAGATTACACTAAAACTATAGATGAGGTTGAGTCGCCTGTGAGCAAATCTTTGCCATCTGGTTCTATCTCGGGCCATTTCCGTCATCTCTCTGAAGCTCGATAATCGTGACCTTTCCTTCGAAGACTGTAGCCAAGTTCTTTTTGGTCTGCCTCCTGATCATCTTCCTCCAGTGATTCTATTCAAGACTATATCTTTGAAAGGGCATTCTCTGCAGGTATCCAAACCATCTTAATTGCTGTTTAACACGTTCATTGCCAATCACGCGATATCACGCGATGCGAGTTCTCACCAAACGGCCGATCACGCGTTATCGCGTGGACGTCGCTAACTAAATAAAAATAAATAAATAAAAAAAATTTGGCCACCACACGAAATTCCAATTTTCAGCTTGGCAATGAAAGTGTTAATTCGTGTTTGACTTGCTCATTTGTTTTGTGTTCTGACCAGTGAGTCTTATTTATTTTTCTTAGCATTTCATTTCGAATGCTCTGATTTTCTGTATTTCTTTCTGATTGAGTGTCCAAGTCTCGGCTCCATACGTTGATGTGGGTATAATAATGGTTTTATAAAGATTTAGTTTGAGGGTTTTTGAAATGCTGTTATTTTTTCTGTATTTTGTTAGACCATCCTTTGTTAAGTCTGTATCTTACTGTTTCTGTGTTGTCGTAGTTGTGATTAATGAGACTGCCAAGATATGGAAATTGCTTTTCTTGTTCAAGTATGTGATTTAAGTTTTTTATCTAAGTTTTTTAAATTGGTTTCATCATCTGTTCCTATTTTCATTGTTTTAGTTTTACTTAGATAGATTTTCATTCCAAAAGTTTTGCATTCTTAATTTAAAATTTCTATTGTTTTTTTTTTTCAAATTGTGCTTTAGATTCTGCAAGAATAATAATATCATCTACATATTTAATGTGGTTGGTTGATATTCGTGCCATTTATGTCAAGACCTGGTTCTTCAGCTATGGATTTATGGATTTGCATATTTCATCATGATAGATAATGAATAAATTTGGTAATTGTGGACAACCCTACAGGACTCCTTTTTCTACTTTGAATTTGTCTCTTTTTATTTTATTAAATTTGACATGTGCTTTGGTATGTTTATAATTGCTAATAAAAGTTTATAGTTTTGAATCTAACGTCTTAGATTTTAAGATTTTTATCATTTTGTTCCTACCAATGGAATCAAATCCTTGATTGAAGTCAATAAAACTGCATAAGTAAAGTTGTACGCCTAGTACTTTTCACCCAGGCTATTAACTTTAAAAATATGGTCTGTAGTAGAATATCTAGGTCTAAAGCCTGTTTGATCTTCCCTTATTATCTCATTCATTTCAAGTCTGGTTATGTTTTGAATAATACGTATGAATATTTTATAGCTATGAATTAGTAATGTTATGGGTCTCTCCCTTCTTCAGAATTAGTATTGTGATGTTTGTCTTCTAATCATTTGGAATTTCAGCAATATATAGTATTTGTTTAAAAGTTCAAGCAGCAAATTGAGGGCTGCTATGCACCAGATTTCCACACTTCAGTAGGAAGTTTATGATAATCACATGGCTTAGATAAGTTCATTTGGTTTATTGCATTCAAAATTTCTTCTTTTATTATGAATGGTGTTTTTTCTCTTTCTGTCTCTTCGTTTGTGTTTTTCCAGTCTTCTTCCCTCTGGAAAAGTATCTGGTAATATCCTTTCCAAATTTTTTTCATCTCTGTTCCAATTGTTCCAGTTTCAATATTGCTTTTCTCTTTCATTAGTGGTCTTTCTATGGGATGTTTTTGTAAATTCTTTTATAATTTTATATACATTCTTACTATTATTCTTTTTATTGGCTTCTTCACACATTTTTGCTTTTTCTTCTAACCAAGCGTTTTTAGCAAATTTGCGCATTCTATCTATTTTGTTTTTCAATCTTTTGTAATGTTGCTTATTTTCCTCTGCATTTTCTCTCTTCAGAGTATTTTTGCTGCTCGTTTTTCTTCTAAAGTTTCTAAAATTTAAATGATTATCCACTTGTTATTTTCTCTTGGTAAATAAAAAGTGTTTTTCTTGGTCTCAAGAAAAACATTTGGTAGTAACAAGTGTTTTTCTTGCAGCATTTCCGTAACTGCTCTGCCCGTTTTCCATGTATTTTCTACATTGTCAAAGGTTATTTTCTTTAATTCTGTTTCTGTTGTTGTTTTGTGTAGCTGTATCTTTCAATTTTGTTATGTAAATAATATACTTTACAGCTAGTACGTCATGATCAGTGTCAAAATCTGCTTTCTTCAGCAGTAGTAGGGGTGGCACTCTGAACCAGATCAAAATAAGATAAGGAATCGTGACGTGATTGGTTGTCCATTTGATGACATCATTGTGTGTGACATCATGTGTTTGGAATTTCCCTGGGGGCATATGTGGCGGTGACGTCATTCTACTGTTCTGGTTCACGTATGGGTGATGGTAGAGATAAGGATTCTCGTCGTGATTGGTGGTACAATTTAAACAAGATCAAGATAAGATAAGGAATCGTGACATGAATGTTTGTTATTA
Organism: Typopeltis vanoorti; assembly: GCF_054136105.1. Taxonomy (NCBI): domain Eukaryota; kingdom Metazoa; phylum Arthropoda; class Arachnida; order Uropygi; family Thelyphonidae; genus Typopeltis; species Typopeltis vanoorti. The sequence continues at coordinate 80,146,185 of NC_143570.1, forward strand.
TTAGATGTAGATAAGTGATGTATTTGCTAGTTGCAAATAAGCGACGTAATTGTTAGTTGTAAATAAGTGACATTATTGTTTTGAATGGAAAAGTAAGATATTATTAGTGGATAAGGATTCGTGTCGTGATTGGTGGGATACTATGAACAAAATAGGGGTAGGGTGAATGGCGGAAAGCAACGTCTGTGTCTTGGATGTGTATTGTTATGAGTTGTAGATAAGTAAATGGTTTGCGTATGGCATTATGGGTGATGAATAGTGATAAGATAAATTTTGGAATGTTTGGAATTTCGCTGGGGGCCATCCTTCTGTCAGGGACATCACATGGTGTATTGGGTTGGCAAATAGTATTGTAGGTCATATTTCAAGATAAGAATCGTGACGTTATGTGTTTGGAAATTTCTGGGGAACATATGTCTCTGTGTGATATCACATGTTATTTTGGTTTGCCTATGGAATTGTGGGCGATGTTTTTGAGATAACATATCTTGGAATTTTCTGAGGGTGACACACATCTGTCATTATCATCACGTTTTGTCTTTGGATGTCTGTAGATGGCAGTACTAATTTTCCAATACAGTTTGAGGTATTTCTTTCCTGTTAAAGGTGGGAATTCTTAGAGTAGAGTCGTGATGGCGGCAGTGATTAGGCTTTTCTGAATAATTTAATTATATGCTGGTGTCCCTCAAACATACACTTTTTTTGCTCCGAAGTTATCGCTATCAGTTAGGGGTACCATCACTAAATGATTATTGGCATATGACAAACTCTTTTTTCGAATTCACGTTATCTTGTTTACAAATGTTTGGCTATTGGTGTTTTTTTTAGTTTACTGTGAAGAGAAAAACCAAACGGCATTTTAAAAAATAAATTAAAAACAAATGGACACTTAAAGGCTTACAATAACTATTTGTATCTCTAGAAATTCTAATGATAATTTAAATTTACTTACAGTCTTTCCATAATGCCTCTTCTTAATGCAAAGAGATATTCCAAAATAGTTGAATTTTTATCCACAGCACAACACACAAAAACACAAGATTGAAAGAACGAAATTTCTGTAATAACCTGAAAAGCTATTTGACTTTTGTTCCCTTAGATTTGCTGTCCGTTTGGTACACCGTTAATTCCTTTGCATTGTGGCATGCTATATTTTTATTTCTAAGGTGGTGAGTGTAAATTCAAACTGTGTTTTCCTGACTAATATATCTGACAGTGATCAATCATTTCCCATCTCTCAATGCAGATTTTTGTTTTGATATCATTCTTTTTTTCCAAATGATTGATTATTTTCTAATTTACTTTTAAAATTCAGTTAACTACATATTATAATCAGAATAACTGAGTAAAATAAATAAATAAACTGTGTGTGAATTATTTTCCAACACTGCTAATTTTCATTAGACTTGTTTGTGGAGAACTGAGTGATTCATATCCGGTCAGTCCTCATTCAGAGATTGGGAACATTAGTTGGACATTTTTAAAATAAATAATCACTTGTTTTCATAGCCATATTGCAGTTTCTTCAAAGGTAAAATTTCCCAGGGTTGTGTATTACTCATGCTTTCTGATGTAACTAAATGTTTACACTAGTGTTGGGTAGCACAGGTTTGCAATTTGTCCTCATGTGATCGATGAGAACTAAGTTATTTGAATCACTTCCTTTCATAGACGTATCATGGTTTCTGTTAGTCTGTAGTTTAGTGTGATTGTATTAATCACATCCTGTAATATATGAGTTGGGGTATTGTTCAAAAGGTATCATTTTCCCACGGTTCGATGTTTCTCAAACACTTACATATGACTAAAATTACAAACTAGAATACCAACAATAGATCGTTAAAAATAGAACACGCTGCATGATGTTATATCACTAAGTATTAAGTATAAAATAGAATTCTTATTCTTCTGATTTAACATTTGCGACTTTTGTAAGAGTTTGGTAATGTGATGGGTTAAATCACTTACATATGACTAAGTGATTATTATATATATGATTGTAATGACACATATCCTAAACTTATTCATTCCTGATTATGGATTTTATACACTTATTGTTTTCAAGTTGATGGCTTGTTTGTTTGTTTACATTTCATGTAGCTAGGAAACTGGAATTTATTTCAAATGAATATTAGCTCTGTAATATATACTTTGTTAATTTCTATATTACTTTTTATTTGACTAATATTATTAACAAATTGTATTTACTGAATCTAACATGCAAAAATTAAATAAAGTGAAAAAGACAGAATGATAAATGCACGTTAACACAAGAAAGATATTTAATTAACCAAATATTTCGGTCTGGAAATAGCAGACCATCTTCAGTAGTATTACAAGAACAGTTTTAAAAATTACAAATTAGAATACTAACAATAGATCGTTAAAAATAGAACACGTTGCATGATGTTATATCACTAAGTATTAAGTATAAAACAGACTTCTTATTCTTCTGATTTAACATTTGCAACTTTTGTAAGAGTTTGGTAACGTGATGGGTTAAAATATCTGCAGTCTCTCTGTAAAACTCTTATCTTACTTTGTGTGGGAAAAGGTAAAATTTGTATTTGTGTTATCTTGAGAATACAAACCTTTTTTCTATACCAAACTTTTACTGTTTAAGTCACGTTTTGGGTTAAATTATCTGCAGTCTCTCTGTAAAACCACCAACAGAAATTTCACAAGAAAAAAAATTCATTTCAAAAGACACAATTACATTATTAGCTATCACATCTGGCTTTTTTCTTTTTTCTTTCTCCTAATGGAATAGCATGTGTTGTCAAGTTTTGAAAAAAAAAAGGTTTCGACTGCCAGTCATATGTTTTTAAACTTTGGTCATGTACAAATGTTTGAAGAGAAAAAAAAAACGTACCTTCTATTCTTTTCTACACCAAGCTTTTGTAAGAGTTTGGTAACATGATGGGTTAAAATATCTGCAGTCTCTCTATAAAATACCCAAATTCTTATCTTACATTGTGTGAGGAAAGGTAAAATTTGTATTTGTGTTATCTGGAGAGTACAAACCTTTTTTCTATACCAAACTTTTAAGTTTGGTATAGAAAAAAGTTTAAGTCATGTTTTGGGTTAAATTATCTGCAGTCTCTCTGTAAAACCACCAACAGAAATTTCACAAGAAAAAAAATTCATTTGTACTTTATTCATTTCAAAAGACACAATTACATTATTAGCTATCACATCTGGCTTTTTTCTTTTTTCTTTCTCCTAATGGAATAGCATGTGTTGTCAAGTTTTGAAAAAAAAGTTTTGGCTGCCAGTCATATGTTTTTAAACTTTTGGGATGTACAAATGTTTGAAAAGAAAAAAAAAAACGTACCTTCTATTCTTTTCTACACCAAGCTTTTGTAAGAGTTTGGTAACGTGATGGGTTAAAATATCTGCAATCTCTCTGTAAAATAATCAAATTCTTATCTTACTTTGTGTAAGGAAATGTAAAATTTGTATTTGTGTTATCTGCAGAGAGAAACCTTTTTTCTATACCAAACGTTAAGAGTTTAAGTCATGTTTTGGGTTAAATTATCTGCTGTCTCTCAGTAAAACCACCAAATTCTAACAGGTCGGATTTTCGAGTATGTGAGCGAAATGTTTACAGATAACTCTAACAATGTCAATAGGTAGCATTAGATAAATTTCTAAATAATTAATTACAGGATATCAGGTTTCTCATGTTGCTGGCATTAATTTTACAGTAGTAGTGATTTTTTTACAATAATTAAACAGTATGACATTAAGGTATAAAGTTATGGATTTAAATATCAAATTCTAAACTGAATAACTGAGTAAAACTTTCACTGTCGAAAACACGCCAACAACTCACATCTTTGTTCATTTAGATTTTAAAAATGGATATTTTATTTTGCTGAAATATTATTTACAAAGAAAAAAACTTCGAAACTTGTAATTACCTAAAAATATTTCACAATATTTAGTTTACACTCAACATTTTCCAAAGATTTCAAAATCTGGCAACGTATAACCAATGCAACACGCGATGAAGACGAATTTAACCCAAAACATTACTTAAACTCTTAACGTTTGGTATAGAAAAACGGTCTGTACTCTCCAGATAACACAAATACATATTTTCCCTTTCTTCACACAAAGTAACATAAGAATTTGGTTATTTTGCAGAGAGACTGCAGATATTTTAACCTATCATGTTACCAAACTCTTACAAAAGCTTAGTGTAGAAAACAATAGAAGCTACTTTTTTTTTTTCTTTTCAAACATTTGTACATCCCAAAAGTTTAAAAACATGACTGGCAGTTGTAACTTTTTTTTCAAAACTTGACAACACATGCTATTCCATTAGGAAAAGGAAAAAGAAAAAAAAAGAGCTGTGATAGCTAATAATGTAATTGTGTCTTTTGAATTGAATAAAGTACAAATGAATTTTTTTTCTTGTGAAATTTCTGTTGATGGTTTTACAGAGAGACTGCTGATAATTTAACTCCAAACGTGATTTAAACTCTTAAAGTTTGGTATAGAAAACAGGTTTGTACTCTCCAGATAACACAAATACAAATTTTACCTTTTCCCACACAAAGTAAGATAAGAATTTTACAGAGAGACTGCAGATATTTTAACCCATCACATTATGAAACTCTTACAAAAGTCACAAATGTTAAATCAGAAGAATAAGAAAAACAAAAAGTAAAAAAAAAACTGTCTTTTTCACTTTATTTAATTTCTGCATGTTTGGTTCAGTAAATACAATTTGCTAGTATTACAGTCAAATAAAAGGTAACATAGAAATTAACAAAGTATATATTACAGAGCTAATATTCATTTGAAATAAATTCCAGTTTCCTAGCTACACGAAATGTAAACAAACAAACAAGCCATCTACTTGAAAACAATAAGTGTATATAATCCTTAATCAGGAAGGCATAAATTTAGGATATGTCTCATCACAATCATGTGAATACTAATCACTTAATCATATGTAAGTGTTTGAGAAACATCGAACCATGGGAAAATGATACCTTTTGAACAATACCGCAACTCATATATTACAGGATGTGATTAATACAATCAGACTAAACTACAGTCTAAGACCGGAAATAAATGAGAACTGTGAAGAAACCATGATACAGCTATGAAAGGAAGTGATTCAAATAACTTAGTTCTCATCGATCACATGAGGTCAAATTACAAACCTTTGCTACCCAACACTAGTGTAAACATTTAGTCACATCAGAAAGCATGAGTAATACACAACCCTGGGAAAATTTTACCTTTGAAGAAACTATGCTACGTGTATGAAAAGAAGTGATTATTTATTTTACAAATGTCCAACTAATGTTCCCAATCTCTGAACGAGGACTGACTGGATATGAATCACTCAGTTATGTACAAACAAGTCTAATGAAAAGTATCAGTGTGGGAAAATAATTCACACACAGTTTATTTATTTATTTTACTCAGTTATTCTTGTTATAATATGTAGTTACCTGAATTTTAAAAGTAAAATAGAAAATAACCAATCATTTGGAAAAAAAGAATGATATCAAAAAAAATCCGCATTGAGAGATAGGAAATGACTGATCACTGTCAGATATATTAGTCAGGAAAACACAGTTTGAATTTACACTCACCACCTTAGAAATAAAAATATAGCATGCCACAATGCAAAGGAATTAACGGTGTACCAAACGAACAGAAAATCTAAGGGAACAAAAGTCAAATAGCTTTTCAGGTTATTACAGAAATTTCGTTCTTTCGATCTTGTGTTTTTGTGTGTTGTGCTGTGGATAAAAATTCAACTATTTTGGAATATCTCTTTGCATTAAGAAGAGGCATTATGGAAAGACTGTAAGTAAATTTAAATTATCATTAGAATTTCTAGAGATACAAATAGTTATTGTAAGCCTTTAAGTGTCCATTTGTTTTTATTTTTTTTAAATGCCGTTTGGTTTTTCTCTTCACAGTAAACTAAAAAAAAAACCAATAACCAAACATTTGTAAACAAGATAACGTGAATTCGAAAAAGAGTTTGTCATATTATTAGATATATGAAGAGCCAAAGGCTTCAATTCGGCGACATATGACTTGTTTAAGTTAAGGAATATTACATCCCATATCATTTCTTAGCCGAATAAGAAACTCAAAGAGTTTCATGTCGAATATAGTAGAAACTATATAAAGTTCGGCGATTCCAAGCGCAAGCAAATACCTGGATACTGCAGCAGCTGACCCTTAAGGTAGTGCAAGCTGAGTCAGCTTGCAGAGTTTGTCATATGCCAATAATCTTTTAGTGATGGTATCCCCAACTGATAGTGATAACTTCGGAACAAAAAAAGTGTGTGTTTGAGGGACACCAGCATATAATTAAATTAATCAGAAAAGCCTAATCACTGCCGCCATCACGATTGCACTCTAAGAATTCCCACCTTTAACAGGAAAGAAATACCTCAAACTGCATTGGAAAATTAGTCCTGCCATCTATAGACATCCAAAGACAAAACGTGACGATAATGACAGATGTGTGTCAACCTTGGAAAATTTCAAGATATCTTATCTCAAAAACATCGCCCACAATTGCATAGGCAAACCAAAATACCATGTGATATCACAAAGAGACATATGTTCCCCAGAAATTCGAAACACATAACATCACGATTCTTATCTCTAAATAAGACCCACAATACTAATGCCAACCCAACACACCACGTGATGTCCCTGACAGAAGGAGGGCCTCCAGCGAAATTCCAAACATTCCAAAATTTATCTTATCACTATTCATCACCCATAATGTCATACGCAAACCATTTACTTATCTACAACTCATAACATTACACATCCAAGACACAGACGTCGCTTCCTGCCATTCACCCTACACCTATTTTGTTCATAGTATCCCACCAATCATGACATGAATCCTTATCCATTAATAATATCTTTCTTTTCCATTCAAAATAATAATGAAATCTATTTACAACTAGCAAATACGCCACTTATCTACATCTAATAATAAGAAACATTCAGGTAACGATTCCTTATCTTATGTTGATCTTGATCTGGTTAAAAGTGTCCCACCAATCACGCCACGAATCCTTATCTCTACCATTACCAATACACTAACCAAAACACAACAACTGACACATATGCCTGCAGGGAAATTCCAAACACATGACATCACACACAGTGACGTCATCAAATGAACAACCAATCGCGTCGCGATTTCTTATCTTATCTTGATCTTGATCTGATTCAGAGTGCCTCCCCTACTACTTTCAGTTTTACATTTTGGATTGAGGATTTCCAGTTATTTTTGTATCAGAATATAATTAATACAATTTTTTCTGATTAAAAATTGTGAATACACATACAAATTCGGAGATGTGTACGTGTATTTGGTGTATGGAAAAACACGGTGTTGGAGATGAATAAATTGTTATCTTTACAGAATTCCAGTATTCTTTCACCTCTTTCGTTTCTCTCTTCCACACCAAATTTGCCCATCTAGTCTTTCATGTCTGATGTAAATCTCCTGACCTTGGCGCTGAAGTCTTCCATCACTATTAGGATATCCTTTGTTTTATATCGCACTTAATCCTCTCTAGTTCTTTCTCCATCAATTTGGTCTTTCCTGGTTTCAATGTTAGGAGATGAACTATTTTTTGAGCTGACCACATATCATATTTCTCAAATGTTTCCTGTGATCTAAATGCAATCGCGCCGGCTGCTCCAAAAGCAGTGGTATTATTTTGGCTCCCTAGTGATTCTCTATTCATAAGGGGTTTGGGCAATTTTAATGCTGCCAGAATGCCACTCCTCTGCTGCATTTGCCTTCTGACTTCATAGTAGACTCATAGAAGAAAGGCACAAAGTTAAAACTAGGTTTGAAGTGCTAAATCACAAAGAGCTAAAGAAGTTCATTTCAGCAATTATAGAGATTTAGTTAGAGATCTGCTACAGACGATAAAAGGAATTATGTGGACAGTCCGCATCAGCCTAGTGGCTGTGCGCTTCGCAACCATATGCCTGGGGAAGGAGTGTCCTAGGTTCGATTCCCGTCGACGTGAGGAGCTGAAGGATCTTCCTCAGCCATAGCCAAGTTATCCGGTGTTCGGCGTGGACAGTATGGTTTTTTCCCCCGTTTATCCTGTTTTTTTTTCTTCCTGCAAAGCAGGCAAATCGGCCTAGAGAACTGAACACTTCTGCCATAGGATACACCAGGGCATGGGGCTTACCACCTTATCTTGTGAACGGTTTGAGGTCCGATGATTAATAAACCCTCGACCCCGCAAGGTAAAGGAGGGAAAAAGGAAGATGAGATGAGATGCGAACAGTTTTGGAGAAGCACAAAAGGCTGCAACATTAGGGCACATTGGAAGACTATGAGATGGCAAGGAATATATGCTCTGAAGGAAGGGTTGTTTCCTTTCTCATAGTAAATGCTATAAGAGATAAAGATGGTTTGTGCTAACTGAGAGGATAAGATTGTTCGAATATGGAAAGAACAATTTAGTGCAATTTCAAATGTAGAAAACAACATAACTGACATAATTAGAATTTTAATAATGGAAGAACGTCCTGTAAGCATAAATTTAAATATTACATTAGAACCTATATCTAAAAATGAAATAACGAACTTAATAGAGAAAATGAAAAGTGGAAATGCTTCAGGCAATGATAATATAGAAAACGAAATGCTTAAGATAACAAAAGAAACTGCTGCTGATAAACTGCAACTGATCTTTAACGATGTGCTAGAGACCGAAAATATCCCAAAATAGTAGAAAGAAGCAATGATAATTGTAATCCCTAAGAAATGTGATCTCACCAGATGTGAGAATTGGAGGAAAATTAGCTTACTGTCAGTACCTGCAAATTCTTTTCTATAGAATATTGATAAATAGGATTAAAAATGAACTACAGAAGATATTACGGCATGGACAAGCTGGATTTAGGAGTGCTGTGCATCATTGAAGGAACATCATCGAACAAAGCATAGAATTCAGAATCCTATTGCGTCTAAATTTTATAGATTTTGCTCAAACATTTGACAGTATTGAAAGAGACACGTTATGGTTAATTATTAAAAGTTATGAATTCCCGACAAATATGTGAGAATAATCAAAGAAATGTTTGAATAAATTTGAAACAAAGTTTGAGATAAGATGTATTGTAAGGCAGGGTCGTGTAATGTTGTCAGGGTTATTGTTCAATATAATGATTGATTGGATCATTATATTGAAGATCTAGATTATACTGATTACGGTTAGAAGATCTAGATTATACTGATGACATTGCTTTGATATCATCAAACCACAATTGTGTATGAGCAAAATCGGAAGACTTGTATTAAACTGCGGTAATGGTTAAAATGCCACAAATGCCACAAAGTGATCAAAATCAATCAGCATGCTGTAGAAGAAGTCAAGAATTTTACATACTTGGGAGCAAATGTAGATATTGAAGATGGAACTGACAAGGATATAATGACAAAAGCTAATACTGCTTTCAGAAAATTAAATAATATATGGAAAATTTCCAAATATCACAATGAAACAAAAATAAAGATTTTCAATGGCAATGTTCAGGCCGTATCATTATATGGATCAAAGACCTAGAAACTGATGATAAAACAGAGAGCTAAACTAAATAGTTTTCAAACCAAATGCCTGAGTAAAATATTTTGACCAAAACGTATAACAAATGATGCTAACTTCGCAAAAAAGCATCACCTGCGAAATAAAAAAAAGCATACGGAAATGGATTGGATACGTGCTGTGAATGGACAGCAGAGAAATTCCCAAAGTGGCTTTAAGATGGATTCCAGAAGGAAAACGGAAAAGGAGAAAGACCAAATTAACCTGGTAGAGAATATGAGAAAATGAAAGAAGACTGGCTAACTAGAAAACCTGGAGAGAAGCCAAGGTAGTGGCTCAGGACAAAGGGATCTGAAAGAAACGGATCTCACCCTTATGTGTCATAAGGAAAGAATAGGACAAGTAAGTAATACCTCTGACGTGCCATCTGTCTCACGGAATTTATAGGCAGATGGCTTTGCAATTGCAACTCTGAGCACTTTCTTTTAGGTTGTAGAGAACTCGTTAAGAGAAGATTCGTTATAAGTACTTTAAACATTGAGCGTACAACCCAATCCGAATAAAATACTGAAGCCATTGTTTACCATGTAAATATCAGTCAGTATCTAAGTAACTAAAGTGTATTTTAGAAATAGTGTAGTGAACGCTACAGAGAGAGGCATAAATGTAGATTATCTTCCTGTAGAAGTACAGTGCAAATGTTACGCGAAGCCTTAGATATCGCAACAACCCGAACAATTTATTGGCAGGAGCTTCCTTATGAGTTAAATGTCATGTTTTCACTTAACCAGATCAAAATAGCACACGCATGCACAGGTGGTCTACACGTGATTTGATTGACACTTCATACTGTATCAATTTAATCTGACAGTGAATATTAAATTTAATATTGGATAATAAATAGTAAAATTGATGTTAAATTTTAATAGGCATTAAATATTAATATTAAATAATAAATATAATCCAATTGAACAATATTAAACATATTGCTTAATAGGTAATAATAATAATCGAATTAGTACAGGTACTTTAAGCACCAAAGCCTGTCGAGATTGGCTTTCGTGAATATCAGTTTAGGATAAACTTATATTTTTTTGTGTAAATTGCGTAGGTTCTCCAGTTTGCAGAAACAAATTTCTAAAACTTGAAACATTTCTACTATGGAGTCTCGCAACATATTGTTAGTGCCTTCAGGATATTTTTTTATTCCCCAAAATAATATGGACATTTTAATATTAAACTTGAACCCCTAATATGGTTCTGAATCTACTACTGTTCGCGTAATAACTGGCATTTTTGTCTTTGTTTTGTTTTGTTTCACTATTTTTTTTCACTTTCTATATATCATTCTCTAGATAAAGAAATAAATTACTATAAAGTTGAGCTTGGAAAGATATGAAGAACAGAATAAAGGAAGCATTTTTTTAATTTAAAGTCGAAATAATAAACAAATCTGTAGTCATCCAAAAGTAAGTGTAATGAGGAAAGTTCTTGACATAATTTTCTATATTTATGGACAGAGTATAGTTATGCTTCATCTAACCAACCCATTACCTAGATTTACAGTAGTTGCCTGTAGAGTAAATATTAAGATTTTCAAAATTCTGGTAACCTCGACCTTACTTCATAACAGCCAGCTGTGTTGTGCATTACAACTAAATAAATCTATTTATAAGCCAAGTATTTTTATCCTCTCTCTCTCTCTCTCTCTCTCTCTCACACACACACACACACACACACACATTTTTAATTAGCAGATTCGTGTTTTGTTGTTTTTCCTGTCATCGTCTGGATACATCTGGATTCTGTCAAACCTCACCTTATTTTCATCCGATAATCAGCTGCTAATAGACATTACACAGTTTATAAGAATACTGCAATGATTAATATCTGTCTACTGAAAGCCTTTTTTTGCCCGTAAAGAAAAAAAATTGCTCTTGACTAATTCTTTATAAGAAATATAAAATTAAAGTGGCGTGTATGCATCGCTATTGCGCTGCAGTTGTCAAATGGAGTTAAAAAGTTTGTTGAATACTTGTTTGTAAATCAGCTTTCGATAGATTTGTAATAGATGACAGTTAGTTATCCCTAAAGTCTCTATATCACGGGAAAATTTCTGTTTAAGCTGTTCGAAGTTTAATTTTAAAAAGAATAAGCTCTGTTATGCTGTTTTAACGGCACCACTTTAGAATCACATGCAGCTTATTCTGCTTTCCTGTTACGAAGTTTTTCAGCACTAAATTAATTTAGTCTAGTGGTACCATTAAGAACTGTTTTCACCTACTTATGTTCTTCAACAGTTTGCAGAGGAAAAAAATATTCCTCCAACATTTTGTTGAGATAAATGTTTCTCATAATGCACATACACATTTTGTAAAATGCTAAATAATAATAAATAAATAATTAAATAAATAAAACATACGCTAAAACTCACACTAATAAATTATTATTAGTTATTTCCTTTTTCTGAAAAAAAAAATGTAAACTGCTGTAGTCATTTTGAGTTACAAAGTGTAACAACTGCACATGCGAGAGATGTCAAATAATGAGGAAACAGAATATTGACAAAAAGCTTGGAAAGGCGAAGTATCTGTGTAATTCGTTATGTGTATGATATTTCAAACAATTTTGTGAATTTATACAATGCCTAGAATTCACTGGCGGCTCGTGGCTTGAAATCGTGGGGGTGCTGCAACTTTCGAAATATACATACACACTGTAAGTACAGAGCATACGTGTTTGGATAAAATATCAAAATTATGGTAAAAATTTAAAAAAAAAATTAAACATGAATAATTCAAAATTATTTAAAAATAAAATCCATTATCATAACCCCAATAATGTTCTAAACTAAAAATAATAACAATGTTATGTCTTTAATTGCAATGTCCAAATATTTAAAGAGACGGGGATAAGCGCTACGAACACTCTACTACTGGCGCAAACTGCATATAAACAACAGTGGAACTGCGCGACGGACAGTGCCGCATTACGCTAATAGCTCGCATCTCATTATGACGTGCATATGCTTGCGCGCGTGGTAAACACGGTGCTGCTAGCGTCCTTCGCCCTCCTAAGTGCTACGAGATGGATTTTTATTTCTTTTTATACAAAATAAGAGAATTGTATAGGATTGTTGATGATACAATTAAATATTACAAGCAAATATAAATAAATTAATAAATAATTTTATGTATCGAGAAAAATTGGGAGTGCTGCAATTCCGCAGTGCCTATGCGCAAGCCTCCCCTGCTAGATTTGTAGTCAGATATCTGTCTAGTCTATTGCTACTATAACACATATATGTGGAGGTCTTGTTCTAACATAATTGACAACTCGACTAACTGATGGCACTGAAGTGCCTGCGTTGAAGCATTTCACGTCATATAACATCTGCTTCATCTTACTCTACGATTTTCGTGGCTTTTTCTTCCTCTAGTATTGAAGGAAGCATGTTATCTCTTCTCTCCTAGACATTTTTATCATTGGTTACTATCTTTCTTAATTTTTAACTGCAGTTATCTCAGGTATCCAACATATCTTCAGTTCATATATCCTTTCATTCATCTCTGACTTTATTGTTGTTGCACTGTTTTCCTCCAATGATGAAGATGAATGAGGTCCAAGCATCATTCATCACCTCGAGATCATTTTTCTACATTCATCATCACATTTCTGTACAGTATTCTTTTCGCAGTTTTTCAACTGATTTTGTTCACCCATGAATAATGCTAGAAGAGTAAGATAAAAATGTAGTCGACTTGTGGTATATTGTTGATAGTATTTTCTTGGTTGTTTTGATTGACGGAAAAGAAGCCTCTAAAGCTGAAACCAGAGAATTATGTCTGGTAATGGGGGGGGGGGAGGTGATTGCGGGATAAAAAAGCTGGGTTTCGGTGAAAAACAAAAGTTATCAAGAAATAATACAAACAAGCTGAGTGCGAATTTGGGTCGTTGTTTTGTCCTTTGAATGAAGAAAACCAATCACACTCATTACTATTTATTCATTGCTCTATTCGGGAAATTTTCTTTTGATTATTGTAGACAGGGCCGTCGCCAGATTAGATCGTGCCTTCAGACAAACAATTAAATATTGCCTCTGATGGATTATAAGACAAAAATATAAGAAAATCTCTAATTGCTAAGATAAACATTAATGCAAAACGATTACATAATAATATTAATTAAATGTTTGCTCTACGGAGATATCACACAATAAAACTATTTATAAGCTCTTCTAAATATAAAATATAAGCTATGTCCGCCTCTATCGATATAGTTGCTAGACCAACCAATCTTTCTTGGGTCATTGTTGTTCGCAAATAATTTTTAAACGGTTTAAGCTTCGAAAAACTTCTTTCTGCACTTGCTGCGCTAACAGGAATTGTTAGCGTAGCGATGGCGCCTACCGCAATATGGCTGAACGAGCGCACCTATTAAGCCGCGCCGTGAGGCAGGCTGCCTCTATGCTACACCATGTCGACGGTACTGATTGTAGATTGGGCGACTCTTCCCTTGTTCCTTGTTACACTAACTATTGTTACACCTTCCAACGCTAGCAGTTCTATACTAACCAGTATTTACCACAAGCTTTGTCCATTTTTATTATACTTCAGCAGCCACTCTTGGATACGTTTTAACTCCGTTATTTTGAGTTATGGTTTACAGTCTTCACAAAAACGTCTCGATTTATTTTCATACTAAATGCGCATGCTCATTTGCAGCTATATACACTAGACCTTCTAATCGTTTACTTTCCATACTGATGATTCTTACTGAGAGCCTTTCTCTGGTGACGCAATGATTAAAAGAAGGGCTATGAACAGCGAGATTTTCGGGACTTAATCGGTTTAAGAAGTTTAAAGTGGATTTAAACATCCTAAACGACGATTAAAGTTATTACTAGATATCTGGATTTCACTACCCTACCGGATCGTGCATGAAATATCCCGAAATTTTATATATTCAAAATTCGACTTGCCTTTTATTAGGGAAAAGGTCAAGATTTTAATCATGCACAAAAATTTAATAATCTATTTACAATAAGCAATTTCTTTTAATAAAGAAGGGAATGTAAATGTAAAATTTTTGTTAATTGAGGATATTGGTGAAAATAAATTGGCGAATAGCAGTTATAGATACGAATAAAAATATAAGTTAATTTACAGCGAATGTGATTGTAGCCAGCGGTGGATGTAGTCGCTTTCATCCCTGAACGACGCTTTGTTTTCTGGCCATATTTTCCTCCTTTCATAATTTTCCCACAGCGTGTTTGAGAAGCAAATCAAGGAAATATATTTAACTACATAATTTTTACCGTGTTCCTCATTGCGGAAATCTTTCCAGGAAGTAATATCTGTCATACATTCATAAATATTCCAAGTGTGAGCTTATTGAACATATCATGCATTTTTCATTTTATTCTTGAAGTTAATAAAAAGAAGAATGAAATTATAGGAAGAAGTAAATTATTGCTTAATCTTATATTATCTTTTTTTCATCATAATTTATTTTCCGATTAGATATCATTAATGTCGTGCATTTTAACTTGTTCTGATATATTTTTGTAGTGTACCTGAAGGATCAGTG
Organism: Typopeltis vanoorti; assembly: GCF_054136105.1. Classification (NCBI taxonomy): domain Eukaryota; kingdom Metazoa; phylum Arthropoda; class Arachnida; order Uropygi; family Thelyphonidae; genus Typopeltis; species Typopeltis vanoorti. Next base: position 80,161,349 of record NC_143570.1, read on the forward strand.
ATTGGTCCACTGTTATTCAATCTGTACATTAATAATATTGGGAAGGATTAGACAAGCGACATACAGTTATTTGCTGCTGCTGATGATGATGATGATGCAAAGATAGGTAGGGTAATCGGGAATGCTCTGATATGCAGTCTTTGCAGAATGATTTGAATAGGCTGGAACTGTGGGCATGGGAAAATGGATGTCAGTTCAATGTCAGTAAATGTAATGTCATTCACTTCGGCATGATTAGATATCCAATGTCGTATTATATTGGTGGGATTATGCTAGAAGAGACTGATGAAGCTAGGGATCTTTGAGTGTTAGTAGATAGGAAGTTGAAGTTCAGGACCATGTGGCAAAGATTGCAAATACAACTCAAAATATAATTGCAATGCTGAAACGAACGTTCATACGTAAAGATAAGGATGTTATTTTGCCTCTTTACAAGGCCTTGATAAGACCTCACTTGGACTATTGTGCGCAGGTCTGATCTCCTGGTTTCCGTTGTGATTGTGATATATTGGAGAGAGTACAAAGGAGAGTGTTACAAAATGATATCAGGATTGTGGAATACTGATTATGAAGACAGATTGAGAATTTGTAGACCGCAGATACCAGCAAACAGGAGAAAGAGGGGTGATATGATTGAGACTTACAAACTTTTGAAAGGGTCATACAAGATTTCATTTTATGGAGGGTGGGGAAAGGATGAGAGTGCATCCCTGGAAGCTGGGAATGAAAGCCGCCAAGAAGGGTGTGAGGGCTAGATTTTTCAGAGGCTGGTGCGTGATTGGAATGGATTGCCATTGTATGTTGTGAGTGCAAGCAGTGTGAATGAATTCAAGAGTATTGATAGTTGATGTGTGTAGTATGTGGCCTCCCTCGATGAGTCTCTGACTCTCTGGAGGTCTCTCTTAATAATAATAATAACAATAATAATAATAATAATAATATATACCATTTGGTGCTATCGTTACAGCGCCTCTGTCTGTACAACTAGCAGCTGAAGTAGCTACAATGCTCCTCCAGCTGCTAGTTAGACATACAGCATATGTGGATGTCAGATGTGATGTGCTTGGAACAAGACATAGGTATATGAAGACAACGGAAACTATAGCGGCAAACGGCTACCGTTCATGTGCAGGTGGAAAATATACCTGCATTTATCTTATGTGCAGGTGGAAAATATACCTGCATGAGTACTCCACTTTATATTATCGAGTATAAATCATAAATATGTTTCATATAAGATATTATGTTTACTTACAGTGGCTTTATATGTGAGAAATATTATCCCCCGTATACACATAATTTTCTTCACGTTTCGGAAAATATTCCCTACAACTCAAAGCACGAGATAACACAGATTGGTGAAGTTGTTTTAGACTGATGGATTTAGAATTAGAATTCAGAAATTTGGGATTTATGGCAAAAGGTTGGTAATTTACAGGACATTTAGAACGGTGTAATTAACAGAAAAGTCCCATGTAATGCTTACATGGGACTTTTCTGTTAATTACTGATTTATTTGTCTGTTCTATGGAATTAAAAATCCGAGATTCATGAAACAATTCTTTGCCACTTCCATCCTGGGAACGCGTGGTTTTCCTTCCATACTGCAGTTAAACCGGCCAATGAACACACACAGTTAGCAGTCATAATACATTGACCTGACAGCCTTCGTGCTTCGACGGATATTTCAAACAACAACATTCCATATTATACATATTTTACACAAAATTGTAGAAGATAGTCTGATCTTGTGAACCGAGCTATGATAAGGGATAGATGCTAGATCATTCGAATCACCCTTTATCTTATGAAGAGCTATTCTGGTGGTTCAAGAGGTATTCATTTTCATCACGATATCCACAAGGACGTAGCATCTTAGTATAACACTTTCATGAATAAATGTAAATCTTTATCGCATCTTGCTTCGAATTATTTGATCTACAGGCAATTCATAAATTCCATCTTTGTGCTGTTATTTATATGCCATATCTGATCTCCTCTCATCTTCCACTCATGTATTAATCAAATAGCCTACACTAGTCAATTTGTTCTTAAAAATCTAATTTTTACTAAGATAATGCGTGACAGCTACGTTTGCCAATTTCTCACGCACGTTTTGTATGCTTTTTGTGGTGAAAAAAAAAACAACACCTAGTTTCCGGGAAGAGAAGCCCTATGACTTCTGCGGCAAGAAAGCACCTTACCTGTTTTGATAACATAATTAGATGCTATAAAAACATCGGTTAGCGTAACTCGCGGTTCTTTAAAGAAGCATCGCCAAGAGCATGCCAAAGTGTCCCTTCTGTAGACATGACAGATATAAACGATAGACTTACACTAATATGCACGTTTTAACACGAACGCGGAAGTGAATCACATGTGATGTTTTTATCTCTCTTAAAATAGTTTCCAGACGTCGCTTCCATCTAGTGGCCTTTATATCCAACACTGAAATCTTGGTTGTTATGTCTGTACCATTGCGAGGCCAAAACATTCTCCTTCCGTATTTTAAATAATACCTCCTAATGACGTACTTTCTTTCAGATAACCAACTTTCATGGTCTGTGTCGGATAAGTACATTCATGAATCTCTCATTCTGTTTGTACAAAACTGCGTCACTTTAGTCTATTTTGGACGTGAATATATTTCTACATTAATTCTCTGCCTTTGTATAGGTTTCCGGAAAAAGTTTTCCACTAAATTTATATAGGTTTATTATTTCGTATTCCTTATTATGTGAATTTAAGACATTAAGACAGCTCATTGAAAAATCAATTGAATATAATAAACCCTCGTGGCTGGCCTATATAGACTATGAAAAAGCATTTGATTCAGTTAAAACATCTGCAACACTAAAATCACATGAAACCCAGGGAACTGAGAAACCATATATTGAAAGGCTAAAACATATTTACAATAATGCTACTTCTGTAATTAAATTATATAAAAACAGTGAAAAGTTCCCAATACAAAAAGGCATCCGGCAAGGCGACACCATATCTCCCAAATTATTTACAGCTGCACTAGAGGAAGTCTTTAGAAGCCTTGATTGGGAAACAAGGAATAAACATAAATGGAGAAAGGCTACATCATCTGAAATTTGCAGATGATATTGTCCTAATAGCAGATAATCTTGAAGATCTGGAAGAAAGGCTAAATCATCTAAATGAAGCCTCCAGAGTAATTGGATTAAAAATAAATAGAGAAGAAACAAAAATAATGATGAATAAATATATTACCATAGAACTGTAAAAGTTGAAAACCATGAAATAGAATAAGTTAATTCATATGTATATTTGGACCAATTGTTATCCTTTGAGGAGTGCCAAAGAAAAGAGATTGCACGAAGAATTCACCTTGGATGGATGGCTTATGGGAAAATGAGAGACATATTTAAATGTGACATCCCTATGAGTCTAAAAAGGATAGCTTTCGACCAGTGCATACTTCCTATCCTAACATATGGAGGAGAAACATAGACTTTAACAGATGCCCTAAATAAAAAGATGAGAACAACAGAACATCGCATGGAAAGAAGTATGCTAAAAATAACATTAAAAGATAGGAAGGCAAATACCTGGATAAAATCTCAAACAGGTGTCATGAATATTGTAAAATACATTAAAGAGGCTAAGTGGAGATGGGCTGGCCATATTGCCAGATGCAGTGATGGGAGATGGACTAGAAAAACAGCAGAGTGGAGACAATGGATGGAGCAAGACAAAGAGGAAGACGGAGAAGAAGGTGAGGGATGAACTGGAACAAATTGCAGGAGTGAGATGGATGGGAGAGGCAGAAAACCGAGTGATCTGGAAAATCCATGGGGGAGACCTTCGTCCAGAAGTGGACAGAACCAAAAGGTTGAAGAAGAAGAAGATTATGTAAATTTATCGCGGAAGAATATTTTAATAAAATCTCACATTTTCAATTTTTTTTTAAATTCTAAAAACAAAAAAATTCGAAAAATGTATATCGTGGTCCTCGAAGGGTTGTCAATAAGTGTAATTTTCAAGAAACTTCGACATACAACAATAACTATACATTTATTTTATTATAATCTTGAGACGAACACCTAATCAATACTCTCGGTGAGGATATTCCGCATCGAGGTAGTATACAGTGATTTACCATACGAATGAATAACAAATATCTGACACAGGGAATAGCGGTCCTAAAATTGTTAAAGATCACGTGGTTTATAGCTACGATGTCAGGACCATGGCAGAAAGTGCTGATGGTGTCAAGCTCTCTTGAACTGCCAAGTTCAGAACTATATGCACTGAACTTGACACCGCTTGATTGCCCTCTCTCTATCTTTCTGTACCGAAGATTGTCCATTTTTACCAATCATATATTTGGTTTAATTCTTTATCCAAGTGTAAGCAAACAAAGTTTGCACCTGAAGTACTTTCAGGACTGGGGAAACTCGAGGAAAAGGTGGTATAAGTTCTCACCCCTTGCCTTAGTATCTCCCATAATTCATCTTTACCTTATACCACCTTTACCACGAGTTGTCCCAGTCCTGAAAATACTTCAGAAGCAAACTTTGTTTGCTTACACTTGGATAAAGGATCAAACCAAATATATAATTAGTAGCATAGCCAAGTGAAAAAACTTCCATCAACTTATAGTCCATTTTTCCTAGGAAGTATTTACATTGCTGTTTCTTTCCATAAAAATACGAGCTTTTCGATGTTATTCCCTTGTAAATGGACACATCGATTTAAGTACGCGCTCGCGATTGTGGCAGTAGGCAGATATCGTAAACGTGGCAAGTACGGTCTTCATTTTTTAAAAATCACGGTGAGAACGTGGGGATTAAAGGGGGAATGTGTAATAACAGTCTTGTGGCGTTTAGTCAAGATATTTCTATTTGGATGATGGAAATGGACTCTTGGGAATGATTTAATACGCACAAAGTGTCATGAATATTCCCAAAAATGCGAAGAGGTCATTCCACCTTTGCACTTGGAGAATCAGTTTAAGTCCTATTCGTTGTTTTTACACACTCCAAAAGCGAGTTTCAACAACTTCAAGATACAGAGACGGTTTATTTCGGGTTTGAAGCGGAATACTCACCTTCCTTTACCATTTTTTGATGGAACGGAATAAGAAGGAATACGACGATAATACTTTATGAGGTTTTGACTTTCGATAAATCACTATAACTTCGACCCAAAAAATGCTTCTCTTCTTGCAGCTAACGGTGGAACTTTGTACTAATTACAACAGTGTCATGCTAGAAACCAGAGCTGCAGAGAGAAAAATTCTGCCACTTCAATAGGAGATTGATTATCTCGCCTTCATCTGAAAAGCCTTAGAAATATTCCTTGGGTATCTTCACTAGCCTTACGTGCATTGACCTGCAAAGCAAACGTTTCTGCTTAGTGTAGATAACTTGTTTCTTTTTTCTATAAGAAGACTATAGAGAAGTAAAGACATTGAGAATATCAGCATTATGCGGAGAGAGAGAGAGAGAGAGAGAACTAAAAGTATCCAGATATCTTGCATCCAGATAAGGAGTCTAGCAGAAAAGAATCAGTTAAATTGAAAAAATATATTAAGAAATTAAGGACGCCAAACTAAAAGCTTCACACTGTAACGACTAGGAATTGATAATTATCAGCATGCACTACATCCGAAAATTACAAGCCAAGGCTGAAAGAGCTTGAGTTAACCCGTGCTGAATGGAATATAGCTCAAGGAAAAGGACATTCATACATACATACACACACACACACACACAGAGAGAGAGAGAGAGAGAGAGAGAGAGAGCTAAAGAAAAATAAAATAAAAAGCCTCGAAACTGCTGCTACAAAAAACAGAAAGAAAGAATAAACCCTGCAGTATGTACATGTAGTAGAATAAGAAATGAAACTGCACAAACGTTTAAATTATCCCTCGAGTGAGGTTTTAAAATTAAATATATCAAAATACCGAATCATTTTAGGTCACCTTAGTGTGATAATCGCGCAACTTACATCGTAGACAGATCAAGTTGCTCTGTCCTACTCTAAATCAGACTATCGGTTCAATTATTTGTCAGTGGCATTGGGATTTTGTTACATTCAGATATTTCAGACATCAGTAATTAACATATTAAAAAAATCTTCATTCAACCAAACTTATTTAATGATAAATAATTTTTAAACATACGTGATTTTGTACACGAAATTAAACGAATTAAACCTGATGCACGGTTCACTTTCCGTATTACGTTAATTCTCGAACCATTTTACCATCTTACAAGTTTTAATTCTCAAATATTCATCACAAAAAAAAGAAAAATTAATTAAAACTTTAGTGCATTAATTTTAAAATATAAAAATATAGTGAAAAGTGCCTTTGCAAGCTGTGCTGAAGAGTCACTTTGTCCACCTTGTCTTATGGTTGAAATCTTACCTCAGGTAGGAGATAATCAGGAAAATACCTTTTAGCATGATTATAGAACAGAAAAATAAGTTCAAATGTATGAGAGAAAGAGAGAGAAAAATTCGAAGGTGATAAAAAATATTATTTAATCGTTAGTTGAGTAAGCAGAGGATTAATGGCGAATTATAAATCCCTTGTTCGTTTGCACATCTTTTGCTGTCATCTGTTTATTGCCTTAATAATCAGGAAATTTTATTTAAAGTTATTGTATTTAAATGAATTTTTCACCCACTCTTTTCGAGAACACGTGTGCATTACTTGAGAAGTAGTGAACAACCGCTTAACCAATTCGTTATCCATCTTTGTCATCTGATTTGGCACTAGGTGGGTTTTATTCTATTTAAAATGTGATGAATTATACATCATCATATATCAGGCGATAATTACAAATAATAATAAAAAAAACGTGTTAAGTAGGATGGTTTGTGATCTTTTTTTAACCACTTCACGTGATATGTTAAATTCAGATTTAACTGTGATTTTTCTATTCATATATTAGTTAAATCACCACTCGTGTTATTAAATTGTTTTCTTGTCTAGTGTCTGCTGCATGATTCTCTAGATAATAGCCGCTGCAATCGTCATTGAGACAACAATTTAATAACATGAATGGCGATTATAGTTTTCTTCAAAGATTACATTTATCATTCTGTGATAAAATTAAACTATCCCTAATAAACAATGGGCTATAATTCAAGCAAGATTAGCTAACAATTAAAACGTCATTAAACACGTGAGCAAAATATATATTCAAGAGGATTTTTAGGATGAGGACCTTTATTTTCAACAAGATGGGGCGCCCTCACACTACCATCGAGATGTGAGGGCCTATCTTGATGAGACTCTACCCAACAGATGGATTGGAAGAAGAGGTTCTGTAGAATACCCCCGCGTTCACCAGACCTCATGCCAATGGAGTTCTTCTTATGGGGATTTATCAAGGATAAAGTTTACACTTCAAAACTGGCAACAGTCGACGACTTGAAAGCAGCAATCGAAAGAGAATGCGCCCAGCTACAAGACAAAATGATTTTCAATGTTTGCAATTCCATTGTTGCACGTTACCAGCGGTGACTGGACCAGGACGGTCATCAGTTTGAATACAGACGTTGAGGGATGAAAAGTATATTTATGTAGTGTACTTTACAATGTGAAAGTTAACTGTATTATAATAAATACCAACTTTATGATCATTCAAAGTGTGAAAATTTTTTGAGACACCCTGTATTTAAAAAGCAGCCTTTTCCTGCGAATCTAAGGTAACAAAACATACCAAAATAAATAAATAAATAAATACGCAGTTTGGCTGTTATGAAATATGAATGCCATCATTATGTGGCAACAGAACAAACACTAAAATTAATTCCGAAGAAATTGAGAGATGTTTTAATTTTTAATTAAAAAATAACGCGATTAGTATATCTTTAGATTGATTACTATGCTGTTGACTTCTCCCGTTAGATACACATGAAATCTCGGAATTGGATTCCTGGATACTTTCTTTTAGTGCTTAGTCGTCAGCGTAATGTTGATAAAATATAAATTATTTTAATGTTGAGAGTTAAATGTAAGAAATTAGATAGAAATAGGGGACATTAGAACCTCCATACCTCAGTCAGTATAGACCAGGCTATACTGACTGAGGTATAGATTGTCTTTGGGGGCCAAACCCAACTCCGACCACCTGATCAAGGGCCAGATCACTTCGGACCTTGAATCTTAGACTAGTCCACTGCAGCTAAACTTAAGTAAATTTGTTGGTTGGTCTATAGTAAATACTAATTAATATGCATATTTAATTTTTTTAGAGAGTTACAATTAAACTTATAATCAAAATTATTTACAAACAGATATAGCTACAAAATTTCTCAATAAAAACCACTTAAGCATAAACACAAAGTTAACTAATAATTTCACTGAGAATATCACACTTATTCTCAGTGAAATATCAATGACTTCAATATCAACCACCCACCATTGAATGTCACAGAATGTCACAATGTGACACATTGCATTTCTTTGTTGCCACTATTTTGTCAAAGTTTGGTGTCATGTTTGAAGTGCCCGTTCTTAATATGGCCTCTAAATTGATATCACTTAAAGATGGACGCTGTTGGTTTTGTTAAAGTTCATGACCGAAAATGTTTGTTCACAAGTATGTGTGCTCCCAAACATACAAAATACCTGGTAGGCAGTATCGAACAAATTTTTAAATTTATCCTGATCCAGAATAGAATAAAACTCTTGTAAAGTACTCTCCCTATGCTTGACCCGATGGTTTTTAGAACACTGGAGATCAATAACTTCCATCTGGAGTTCGACAGGTAGATTTCCTGCTTCGACAGAAAATGGATCCTCAATCACTTTTATGCGGACTTCGTCTTCATTACTCAACGGCATTCTTCTGAAACTCCTCACTTAGAAGTGATATGTGCTTCTTCTATTTTCCACCCACCATTGAATGATATTCTGATGGAATATTCTGTCGACAAGTTAAGAAACTTGACATATCCCCCCTTAGCAAGTTGATTTTCAAACAAACTTAATTTCATTTTGAATGCCTTTATAAGAGACATTAACTGAAAAACAAACTTATTTTTTCCTTGAAGCTGTAAGTTAAGGTCATTCAAGCGATCCAAAATATCACACAAGAAAAATAAATCTTGATTCCATTCTTCATCCATTATTTCTGCGAATTTTCCCATATCTTCTTGAGATTCCAAAAATTCAACTAGTTCATTTTTTAGAGCGACAAAGCGTGACAAAACTTTACCGCGGTTCAACCAACGTACATCAGTGTGGTATGGTAGGGTAGATCCCCGTGCTCGGCATCATTTTCTTCTAGAAACGCCTGAAATATTCTGTGTTTCAAACCCCGAGCTCGAATATAGTTGACCAGAGCAAATACTACTTTAATCACATGATCAAACTGCAAAACCTTTGAACATAACACCTGCTGATGAATTAGGCAGTGAAATTTTGTCAATGGTTTACCTGCTTATTGTTCAATAAATGTTACAGCACCAACATTTTTTCCACACATTTTTTCCACATTTTCAGTGCAAACTACTACTAAATTCTTGAAATTTACGGATAGTTTTTCGGTTACACACATCTTTACATTTTGTGCGATCTCCTTTCCTGTTGTTCTTCCTTTCATTGAACACAAACCAGCAAGCTCCTCTGTCACCTCAAAATTCTTATCAACGCCTCTTACATATATTAAAAGCTGTGCAGTATCTTTCATGTCAGTACTTTCATCCATAGCAAGCGATTAATAGACAAATTCACTAGCCGATTTTTGCAGGTTATCTTTAAGATCCTCGGCAATATCAGCCATCCTGCGCTGAACAATCATACGAGACAAACTGATATTTTCAAAATTATTTTTCTTATCAGCACACAATTTGGAAACGGCAATCATCAGACACTTTTTATCAACTCTCCCTCAGTAAATGATTTGCCAGCACAAACTATTTCTTGTGATATTTTTAAGCTTACCTTTGTGGCAACTTCGTTTGCAGATGTCACTTTTTTAAAGGCTTGTTCCTCACCGCTAATGACTTTCAATAACTTTGCTGCTTTTATTTGCTTTTCACTTGCATCCAACTTGCCAAAGTTAGGATATTTCGATTCAAAATGTATTCAGATTGTACTCTTTCGGCACAGCGATAGATTCCCGGAAAACAATGCACACTATTTTGTCCTTAAACAACGTAAAAAAATATTTGTTTGTCCATTCAGGGTTAAAGGCTCGACGTTCCGAATCTATTTTACGCTTTTTACTTAAGCTCATCATGTCGAGATTGACAATATTAATTATAAAAAAACTAGTGATGAAAAACTCACAATAATGCAGATTATGATAACAGTTATGTAATGTATTGCTCCAGCTACAACCAACCACTACACTGCCAACGCCAGTCAATTTAATACCTCTTTCTTTCAAAAAGTGATTCATATAGATAATGATCAACAGGAGATAATGTACATCCTTGTCTGACACCAGAATTAACAACAAACCATCTTCCTGTGCACCTTTCAATACTAACTGCTGACTTACATCTCAAATAAGGACTGAGTATTGCTTGATATAATGTCCCACTGACACCATATAACTGAATAGCTTTTCTCTTGGCACCAACTATTGTTATAAAGTGAAAATCTGATCCTAACAAGCTGGCCAGAATCCGGCTTGTTCTTCACCAAGCTTCCCTTCTGCAATCCTTTTCAACTGTTTCTCAAGTATACTTGCATAAATCTTATTAATAATACTCAGTAGGTAAATACCTCTGTAATTCTCACATTCAGTTTATTTCCTTTTTTATATATGGGTACGATGAGAGCTCTATTCCAACCATCTGGTATTTGTCCCTCTATCCACGCCTTCTGAACTCTGCAGTGCAGCCACTAAGACTTTTATACCTCCATACTTGAGCATTTGTGGTCAAATATCATGTATTCCTGCAGCTTTTCCACATTTCAAGATTTTGATGGCTTTTTTTCTTCAAGTGTGGATATGTATTCCTGATTTCATGTTCAGTGTTTTTTTAACACTGTGCAATCACTGTCTGCTGTCACATTTAGCAATTTTTCGAAGTATTACTCCATACATCAAGGATATCTTTTTTTATCTAGTTTTTATATCACAAAGTTTGTGCCTGAAGTAATTTCAGGAGTGGGCAACTCGTATATAGAAGCTAATGACTTCACATTACTTGTATTAGTATCCTATAATGCAAAGCATGTATCCTTATGGATAGGTACAATGCTATGCATTATAGGAAAAATCACTACCTTTACTGAGGTGAAAAAGCGGTGCTCATCATAGGCCTAGAGTGGTTAGTATAGGGATGCTAGAGAGCCTGATAATATTAGGAAAAAGAAAAGACAGACAGATAATATGAGAGAAAAAGAGAGAGAGAGAGAGAGAAAGAGAAAAAAGACACCAGCTACTTTTATATCATCATATAGCCAAAGGCTATCAGTTTTCCTTTTCACCAATCTCATATAGAGGAGCAACCAAAAGACTAATTGAAACTAGAGCACAAAGGTGGTTAGCCTTATCTCAGTTAACCACCTTGAAATGGCCTTCTCTGCCCGGATTGCTGTCCAGTCATCCCTGCAATTGACTATAAGACCACATTGAATTAAGGTGATCGAACTATTTAAAAAACCTCTCATAGCACAAAAATAGACAGAATTTTATCTCCCCCTGGTAAATATTGCATAATTTGAGTAGTCAACGCTACAAACGTCTCACTAAAAAATAAAATTTCAACACTAGAATATTACAAAGCATTTGGATATCATATTGCTGGTTTTAAATCCATGTTTATTTCTAACCTTCCAAAAATGGTATTTTGATTCATTAATTATAAAAATCAAAATTTTTTACACACTGCTGACAGGTGGTGGATATTGTAAAAAATAACCTGTTCTATTGTAAGTATTGGAATGACCAATACGTGACCAATACGTTACATAATCTATTCCAAATACAGAGGGCATGAGGGCAGGCATAGAATGCATGTTCTACTGTTTCCAATCAGTAAAAGATGTCACAGATTTCATCTCCGATGTTGTTAAAATACCTCCATTTGATGGTATTGACTGGAAGGTGGCCATACGAAATTCTCCAAGCAAGATCCCTCCTGTTATAGGGTATCCTTGGAAATTCAATAAGTTATGAAACAAAGTGTTGCTGTCAGTACCCAACTGTGGAAGTTCTTGGCGAAAGAGATTAAAGATTTCTTTATACCAAATTTTACTTTTTTTTAATGGAAAGAATGTCAATGCCAGAATGTTGTAGCAGTCTTAGAGTTAAGCACAGAGTGTTGTAGTATTCAGGAACAATCTCAGCTTTTGGACCTTTATAATCATTTACTCCAAACATGGGAAGATGAAAACCCAAGTACCAGAGAAGGACTGCACATGTGTGATTGTCTGTAATATTTTAGAATTTTTGAAACTGTATTGCTTAAATAGTAGAATTTTAAGACTGGAAGCCCAAATCCTCCATGCTTCTTTGATAGTTGAAGAAATTCGTTTTTAACTTCTTGGTATCGGCTAGAACAAAAATATTGCACAGGCTTACTATATAATTGCTTTTCTTCAGCTTCTGTGATATCTGTAATATTTATTATGTACACCTGACAGAAAAGATTATGGTTTTTTGAGTACTATGGCTTTAGAAGAAAAGGAAAGTGGCCATATTTTCCAGTTTTCTATGGTTTCAAAGTTATTGTATATAATTTATATACAAGATATATAAATATAAATATAATTGTATATAATTTCTTGAACTAGTAATATTGGGTAAGTGGAGAAGGGAATTTCAAGTATAATCAGGGGTTCTCTCTCTTTGGGGTTAGTCCAAAAGTCCCACTTTCCAAAAAAAACTGTTAATTTTGTCTTGTCTGCATTAGGAGGTAATCCATTGATCTTGCTAAATGTTTCCAAAATACCAAAAAGATATGTATGGAATCATTATCCTTCAAAGTGCCCACTACATCATCAGCATATTCTAATACAGTTATGTATTAGCATATGTAAGCTGTATTAGCGATGTATTAGCTGTGTGAGCATATTCTTACACAGCATGTGTATTGTTGACTTCCTGTAAGAAATGTTCAGGAACCAGTGCAAAGAGAAATGAACTAAGAGGGCAGCCTTTCAACCTTCATTGAGGTGAGAAAGTAAAGGATTGCTCATCATAGGCCTGGAGTAGTTAGTATAGGAGTGCAAGGGAGCCTGATAGTATTAGGAGAAAGAAAAGACAGATAGTATGAGAGATAGAGAAAATGCCTCAGCTCTTTTATATCATCATATAGCCAAAGGCTATCAGTTTTCCTTTTTCACCAATCTCATATAGATGAACTAACAAAAGACCAATTGAAACTAAAGCGCAAAGATGATTGATACCCAGGTGGTTAGCCTTATCTGAGTCACCCGCCTTGAGTTAGCCTTCTCTGCTTGGGATTGCTCTCCAGTCATTCATGCAATTAACCATAAGACCACAGTGAACTAAGAGGATGGAACCATTTAAAAAACTTCTCATAGTAAAAACGCATAGAATGTCATCTTCTCCTGGTGGCATAATGTGGGTGGTGTACACTATCTAGCCAAAAATTTGATATTTCTTAGAATGCATCTTTCTAAATGTAGAAATCGTCTGTACAACAAAACATTTCCATAATACAATATTGTAAAGCATTTGTATGTCATATTTCTAGTTTTTAAATCCATGATTTTTTCTAAACTTCCATAAATAGCATTTTAATTCATTAATTGTAATAATTAAATTATCTTCCCATTGCTGATAGGTGGTGGTACTGCAAAAGAATAACCTGTTTTGTTTTAAGCAATGGAATGCCCAACACGTTACATGATCTGTTCCAAATACGCAGGACAAGAGGGCAGCTGTAGAATGCATATTCTACCGTTTTGAATTGGTAACAGATGTCACAGATTGGATCTCCGATGTTAAAGTACCTCCATTTGATGGTATTGACTGGAAGGCAACCATATGCAATTCCCCAGGCAAGATCCCTCCTGTTTAGGGTATCCTTGGAACTTCAGTAACTTATGAAACAAGGTGTTGTTGTCAGTACTCGACTCTGGAAGTTCGTGGCGAAAGAGATTAAACATTTTTTATACCAAATTTAACTCTTTTTTTAATGAAAAGAATGCCAATGCCAGAGTGTTTTAGCAGTCTTAGAGTTAAGCACAGCGTGTTGTAGTATTCAGGAACAGTCTCATCTTTTGTACCTTTATAATTATTAACTCCAAACAGGAGAAGAAGAAGAAGAAAACCGACGTAGTACAGGAGAGGGGTCTGCACATGTGTGATTAGTCTGCAATATTTTATGGATTTTTGAAACTGTGTTGCTTAAATAACAGAATTTTAAAACTGGAAGCCCAAATCCTCCATGCTGCTTTAATAGTTGAAGAAATTGCTTTTTAACTTTTTGGTATCGGCTATACCAAAAACATTGCACGGCCTTACTATACAATTGCTTTTCTCTTCAGCTATTACTGTATGATTTTGCTTTTACTTGTGTAAAATGCAGTTACAGTTAAGCAGCATTATTTTTATACAATAGTCCATTGCAGGAATAAAGATATATATATATATATATATATATATATATATATATATATATATATATATATATATATATATATATATATATATATATATATATATATATATATATATATATATATATATATATATATATATATATATATATATAATATATATATATATATATATATATATAAATATATATATATATAATATATATATATATAATATATATATATAATATATAATATATATATATAATATAAAAAGCGCCACTTGCCAAACAATAAGTTTCACAAAAAGAGAAAAAATGCTGTTTTAATTTGTTGGTTTTATAATATAAAATTGAAGAGATTATTTTATTCAATAATGAACTTTTATTATTTGATAAATATCCAGCATTGCCTAGCAGTAAGTTTTTTTTTTGTTGTTGTTTGTTTTCTGAATCGCTCTCTTATCACGGGATCAATTAGGCTTACATGAATCCAATTATTTGATCATAACCAGGACCGGTGATCATAATACATTAAGTAGATAAGATGAAATATAATAATAATAATGATGATAATGATAATAATAATAATATTTTTTATTTTTTATTACTTCTCAGATAAATTATATACATACATACAATAATATTTTATATATATATAATATTTATAATACATTGCATGAAGACAATTGTGCATGACAGATACTTGCATGTACATAATATTTTTTAAATAATAATAATAATAATAATTGCTTACACAACGTATATTATTTAATATTAACAATGATGATTATTAAAGATTTTTTTGCATTTTTATACTCTAAATATACAATAACAATAGATATTATTTCTCTATATAATCATTTTTATAAAATATTAATAAATATATATTATTATAAAATTTACAAATTTTATAATAATAATAATATTTATAAAATTTATAATAATAATAATAATAATATTTATAAAATTTATAATAATAATAATAATAATAATAATAATAATAATAATAATAATAATAATAATAATAATAATAATAATAATAATGCTTTAGTTTAATCTCTTTGATTTAAATTTGTCCACAGAAGGTTTAAATAATCATCCAATGCTCTTGATTGCGGTAAAGCTGTTATCAAATTCACCAAAACTGCAGGTGCGTTGAACATGTTAATTTTACTCAACAATTCCCATTAATTCGTGCTTCATTTCTTGAAGCGATATATGCGAGATTTATTTGGAGATTAATTTTAGGAAACTGTACGTGATTTTTATACAAGAATAAAACAAAAAAGAGAGACTGGACGACAACTTTAAACAAAAGTGCTTTCATCGATTTAAAAAAAGCCTTAAATGTACACCGCTACTTGATTTGCTTTATTTATTTTCAATATAGTATATCTTGTCTATCTTTGTTAAGTTTATACTCCAATTTGTATTCGTGTCGATGGTTGAGCCTAAGTAATAAACTTGGTAATGATACCCAATGAAAATTTCGGTGGAGTCTCCATAGCTCAATCGAGACGGTTGTCTCTCCACTGGTTGGAAAGATTCAGGTTTCAGTGGATGATGGGAGAAAAAAGGTTTTCCTTCCTCGTGCTGGAAAGCCCATTCTTAAGGGGTGCAAAAGAAGAAGAAGAATCGTATTTTAGACGCCTCCATCCCTACTGTCACACATCACAACATTCCTCCATCTCTCTCTCTCTCTCTCTCTCTCTCTCTCTCTCTCTCTCTCTCTCTCTTAAGAGCGTGACGTAATTTATGTACATTCCTCCCCCATCAAAAATGATATTTTCATCTGCCCAATTAAAAACAGAGCAATGAAAATTTTGACCCATATTTTATGAATTATTATTATTTTTGCTGTATTCTGTTTTACCAAGCCATTTCTTTTATAGCATGGAAAATAAACGAAGCCAGGCTTTGTTCTCTGAAACATGCCGTGGTTCACTTTGCTTCGGTTCACTGCACCAGTTCGATGTCAACTCTATAATTACGCTTGTCCGTCTGTTGAAACAATGGTAACACTTGCCATATCGAATTCAGCCAACTTTTGTTTAACTAGGAGTTGAAAGAAGAAAAAATATCGATAATAAAAACATATTCAGCATGAATAAAGGGAACAGAGTTATATCGAAAAGGTAAAAAAAAATATAAAAAACTTTAGAAAAACGTTTAAATATATAAGGGTTGCTATCCGTGAGATGGCACATCTTTTGAAGACAATGGATGAGCATTGTTTCCTGGAAGCCCACGTGCCTTCAGAGATATGTATCGAAAACGTATTCAGCTGTTTAGTTCTTCATATTATTGTTATTTCCTAAAGATATTTTGCAAGCTTATTATTTGTTTTTATTTTTAAATCTTCCTAATTGTCCGATATGTCTCAAGTGACAGTTGCTAAAACAGGACTTATAAGCAATTAGATATTTTTTCTTTTATATTTGGTGATTTAGCAGGATGCTTAAATCACGTTGTGACTGATTAGGTATTTTTCCATGAGAATTAATAGCACAATATAATCGAATTTTAATTTTTGTCAAGATACGGTTAGCATTTTCGACACATAGATGACCCGTATTAGTAATTATACCAAGTTTCTCTCAATTATATTTAGAACTGAATTACCTCGAATCATATTTTTTGAATTTTAGACAGATTTCCTCAACCTTTCTTCGCAAGCAAAATACGATGTGGTTGAATATAATTTTTTTGCATAAGATTGTATTGTGAAATTATCATGAAATATCTCCCAAAGTGCATTCCTAAAAATGCGCTAACAGAAATCGGTGCATTATTAAAATGCATCATTAATGCATTTTAATAATGCATTATTAATAATACAGTAGTACTTGGTTATTAAAAGAATATCGTATTTAATTTTAATGTCAAGGTCTTCCCTACTGGGAAAGCGTCATGTGCAAATTGTAGTTGTTTGCATCATTCACATCCGTCTGACATTATGACAACATTCCTTATTCTTCTTCTTCCTTCTTTCCTCTTTTACCTTGCGGTGTCAAGGATTTTTCTACATTTAACCGCTACCGTCTCGAGGATAAGGCCTGTGCCTCCCGGAGTGGCTTATATCTGTAAATGCGTGTGTTCATAGGGCGGTTTGCCTGTCCTGGGGGACGAAAAACCCTACTTACCGGGTGGGGGAAAAACCCTACCTCCGTATGAGACCGGATAACTCACCTTTAGTCGAAAGAGACTAGATAAAGGTTCCTCACGTCACCGACGGGAATCGAACCCAGGTCTTTCCGACGAAAGGCCTTCGTCTATACTGACAGAGCTACGGAGGCTTTTTATGACAACATACTGGTGAAATATTCATGCATCTATATCCAGGACATTTTTTAACAAGTGAGAAGAAAAATTTCTGAAATATACCTATTAGAATTACAAGAAAGTAAAAAATAAAAATTAATAATAAAGAAATCCTCTACCACATTTTATACCCAAAGGGAGTATGCGGAATCCAGCCTAACTTTTGGAAATCGGCGACCAATCGTTCTACACTCTTAGCCACAAGAATAGTTGGCTGTTTCAAGGATACTTGCGACATAAGACTGAATGATATAATCACGTAATCACAAGAAAGATATTTAATTAACCAAATATTTCGGTCTGGAAATAGCAGACCATCGTCAGTGGTATTACAAGAACAGTTTAAAAAATATACAAGCTAGAATACTAACAATAGATCGTTAAAGTTAGAACACGCCGCGTGATGTTATATCACTAAGTATGAAACGGAATATTTTGAAGTAGAAACATGATTGAATTTGCTATTAAAAAAATTAATTAATGAGTAATCTTGATTAGACTTTCCCAGATTTTTGATATAGATATACAGTCAGTACGATTCAGGTTGGGGCGATGGAGCAAGGCATCCACGCTTTCCTTGAAGAAACGTTCGAACCTATAACGGGATCTATGTAAGAGGCGAGTCCTGGACCAAAGGATGCTGTGGTCAGTTTCAATCCCGTGTTGAGCCAATCCAGACTTTTCAGGTTTTTGTTGTGAAGAATGGATGATTGATGTTCTTGGATTCTTTTTTCAAGAGAACGTCCAGTTTGTCCAAAATAAGAGAGATCACAGTTGCACGGAATTTGATAAACTCCAGGAAGAGATAAAGTTGAGCGTTTGTCTTTAGGAGAAGGAAAATGAGAAGACAATTTGTTAATAGGTGAATACGTATTTGTTAAATCATGTTTCTTTAAAGTTCTTTAGAATATTTCTTTAGAATTTTAAAGAAATATGATTTAACAAATACGTATTCACCTATTAACAAATTGTCTTCTCATTTTCCTTCTCCTAAAGACAAACGCTCAACTTTATCTCTTCCTGGAGTTTATCAAATTCCGTGCAACTGTGATCTCTCTTATTTTGGACAAACTGGACGTTCTCTTGAAAAAAGAATCCAAGAACATCAATCATCCATTCTTCACAACAAACCTGAAAAGTCTGGATTGGCTCAACACGGGATTGAAACTGACCACAGCATCCTTTGGTCCAGTACTCGCCTCTTACATAGATCCCGTTATAGGTTCGAACATTTCTTCAAGGAAAGCGTGGAGGCCTTGCTCCATCTCCCCAACCTGAATCGTAATGACTGTATATCTATATCAAAAATCTGGGAAAGTCTAATCAAGATTACTTATTAATTAATTTTTTTTAATAGCAAATTCAATCATGTTTCTACTTCAAAATATTCCGTTTCATACTTAGTGATATAACATCACGCGGCGTGTTCTAATTTTAACGATCTATTGTTAGTATTCTAGCTTGTATATTTTTTTTAACTGTTCTTGTAATACCATTGACGATGGTCTGCTATTTCCAGACCGAAATATTTGGTTAAATAAATATCTTTCTTGTGATTACGTGATTATATCATTCACAAGAATAGTTGAACTCATAGCTAGCAATGATTTTTGATGCTTGGAGAAGAGAGAGTACGGCATGAGATGTCGGCAGACAACTACTCATAGTTGTCTGCCGACATCTGCCGAAAAAAAAATGGGTAGTTCCAAAATTCACCACCAAGGACGCTGTATGATGTACCGGTTGTAGTACAGTGGTATCTAGCAAATCCGAACTAATAAAAACCGTGCTTGTTCGGATTAGCGAAAAGTTCGAATTAGCGAATTTCTCCCCAAGAGACAACAATAACTAGCGTTTATGACAAAAATAATCAGATTATAATGGTACATCAATTTAATTCTCTAAATAAATGAAGTATCTGATAGAAAAAAAGCTACTGCTGTAATGTAAAACTTCAAAAATAATACACTACACAAGTTTATTTGGTAAAAAAAAAAAGTTTTGTATGTACCTGTATTGTTGAGGATTCTGATTTAATAAAATTGCATACTTCATTCAGTACATAACTTAATTTGCGTAAAAAATATCAATTTCTTGTACACGACACACAAAACGTTCCACAAAATAACACACAAAAAAGTTTTTTTATTTCTTTGTAAAAAATCACTGATTTTCTTTTGCTTCTTGGAAGCTAAACTTTTTTCGAATGCTTCTTTTCGAAGCTGGATTAGCAACAAAATTTTGTGGAATGACGTATCATTCTGCTTAGCCCATTCTATGCACATATTAAAATTGTCAGCTACCTCTTCATGTTTTACTTTTTTTTTCTTCGAGTGCTTTATCGTCATCATCATCTTCTAATTCATTCTGTAGCGTCATATTTATAATTTCTGCATCTGATTTAATTTCAAATTCGTGATTCATGCCGACAATAGAACACTTGCTGTACAGTATAAAAAAGCAAACGTGAACGCACACAATAAATTAAAATAGGCTTACAATATAATCGTACTATCGATAGTATGAAAGAAATACTGTACTGTAATAATAATAAAATAAATAATAATAGTTAAAATAATAATTATTAAATAAAAATAATAGTGCACAAAATAATAATAATACGTAATAAATAAAACTTTTTTTTCCCTTTCAAACCGCAGTTCGGATTACTGGAGGATTCGGACTAAAGAGGTTCGGATTAGCGAGATACCACTGTAATTTTTTTGTGTGCGTGTGCGTGTAAGAAGGAGAAAAGCGACACAACACATTTTTATTCACTCTCATTATATATTCACGGGCTGTACTATTCAATACGCTGCCCTTCCCGATATGCCACAAACTTCATCCTTTTGCACAGTCTGTTCAACGGCAGAAGACTGCTGGTCAGGACTGATGCTGCGTTGTGCTGTCTTTCAGCCCTGTCAAGTTATCAGGATTATCCCGAGAAACTCTGTCGTTGAGGAATCCCCAAAGGCTTCCGTGAAATGTTCTCGAAGAACCTCCTGTATGGATCAACCGATGTTGTAGAGGGGACCCAATCCTGCATGAAAATGACTGACGTAGGCACTGCTGTAGCAGTGGCACAACAAAATTGTTTACCATATTTGTAACTGAGCAGATCACAAGACCGATTGGCGAATGGTCCAATGATAAACGAAACTGTAAACCCGCACTAGACAGTAACTTTGGGTGAATACAAAGGAAATTGTTGGGTTGCATGCGGGTTTTGCGTAGCCAATACCCAGAAAATGTGAGTATTCACAGCTCCTTTTAGGTGATGGTGAGCTTCATCTCGCCACAAAATCATCCACTGCCACGCAGCGTCCAACTCCAACAAGGAATATTAAATAGAATGTTAGTCGACATTCAAAGTCCGCTGGCTAAACTCCTGTGTCAGGATTATCTTGAATGGGTAGAAATGCACTCTTCCATAGAATTTTCCATGTAGTTGTGTAATGCACATCATTGTGTCTGGATATAGCACGTGCACTGCAGGAACTCACGCTGTTATTCATGGCCTGCTCTACAACGGCAGTAGCAACTTTATTCACTTGCTGTGAACTGATTGGTTCGCGACCTCTTCCAGGTCTAACTCCCAACGAACCCGTTTCTTCAAAATGACTATCATTCGTCACAGAGCATATGGAGATAGTGTACCTCGTCGAAATTTGTTCAGGCGACGAAATTCGCGGAGTGCAGCGACAGCATTGTAGTTGTTTAGGTAGCACAGCTTCACGAGCAAAGCACGTTCGGGCAAGACAAGTGTCATCACTGTGGACGGTATTAACAATCAGAATTAAGGAAAAAATCCAGTGTCCTTTCTTTAAAAAAAAAAAAAAGCCTCCTGGCAACTGCCGAGTTGCGTGATATGCAAATTCCATGCATGTAGTGTTTACAACGCCCCTGGTGGTGAAATTTGGAACTACTTTTTACCCCTCGGATATCGACGCTTCAGCATGAGCACAATGTATTCCTGCAAAGTGTCGCAGCATTTGGATTACTAGATGGCGCTCCACGTCTTAAACAGGGATACTTTAATTTTGATCACCCTGTACTTGCCTGTACCAGAAATTGACTACCTTGAGAACGTGCTGGGAAGAAAACAAAAAAAAAAAAAACATTTCTTTAGTCGGAAACAGAATCGAACCTATAACAGTATTTCTTCTTGCGATTTAGCAATACGGAAGAAAGCACCATTTCCACAGGGTTACATGGACACGGCAGTTAGAGGATAATTCTAAATATAATTCTGAAAATATTTCATGTCACTCCGAAGATAATAACAGGATGTATACAGCAAAGCTGATTTAATTGGAATGCAGTTTCCCTTTTATAACATAATGAGCCATCAATGATTTTAGAAGCTTGGGGAAGAAAGTTTGATAAGTATCAATTACCAAAACAAGGTAGTCATGAAAGTAAATTTAAAAAAACAAGTATGAGGTTGTGGGCATACTTGGATTTTTTTTTTATGGAGATGAAGACTCTGGTGTTAAATCGAGTATGGAATGGGATAATGGTGCTAAGAAACAGAATTAAATTTTAAATAACATACGAATATTGGAGCTATGAATAAGAAGAATAATCACACAAATAAAAGGGGAAAAGATTACAATTTTTACTCTTTTTTTTTCTTTTTACGAATATGAAAAGAAAAAGGGTAGAAAAGTTATACTTCTCTTGATATTATTTTGTACTCAGAATTTAATAACTAATGTAGCAGTCAGTTGACAGTATTGTTATTTTTTATGTCAACCTCGTTGATGAAATTTTATAAACCATTATTTCACTAATACTGCAGTCATTCAAAAGCTAAACAGATATCTCGAGGTTATGATTTTTGTCATTTTTAGTTTTATTTTTCCGGACAGTCCTAAAAAAATTCCAAACCTATAAAGAATTTTACATCGTGTACTAGGATTGTAACTAAACCATCATTCGAAGGCTTTGCTGATTGTCTAAAGACAGAAATCGAAATATCGGACACCAAGTCCAGAATGAATCGAAAATTTTTGAAGTGTTTCCACACAAAACTTGATCCGGTGATATAGGTGACACTGAAAAGGCTAATACTATTACTTTTAATGTGCAACGAAGATATTCCACAGACGTGACGAAATACTACAACCAATATAATGTTTGTAATCATAGATACATCCCAAACTGTGATTACGTTGATCATATTCTTGGAGTCATGGAATAATAAAAATGTTGTTCTTGTTGTGAAATAACACCGAATTCAGACTGCGTTTTTTATTTAAGACAGCCGCCACTAGAAGTCCTTCCCAACAGAATTAGATTTATTTCAGCGAGATAAACTCACATGTCGTTTGCATAATTGAATTTTTAAGGGGCAGCCACCCAATTGGGTGGGCAGCAAGTCCTTACCCTAACCACAATGGATAAGGGCTTGCTAACTGGACCATCGATCAATGTTGGAGGATTATACTCTTCAATGAGAATTGACTTTTGCTTTACAGCTGAAGACCGAAGCTCCGCTGTTCAATGATGTAGCCGAATAATGGCCTTCCCCACACTTCTTCCATTCAGGAAATAAATCTTTTTAAACAGCTTCTGGTGAAAGTTGAGTAAGCTGGATTTTTCCTGACTGAAGGGATTTATGCCATATTTCATACAGATATCCTTCTTCTTCTTCTTCTTCTTCCTGCGATGCGACTTTGAGGATGCGATTAATTTTGAAATTTTTCATGTGTAATGCATGACAGCATATCAAACACTTTGATAGATGTCTTTGAGCAAGAGGATTGCCATCCTAGTACAACCATAGTTTGAAAAGGTTGGACTGTGATTCAGAAACTACTCATGTAGTTATTAATTACCCGCTACTTAATATAATTGCAAGAAGGATAGTAAGGTTGCGCCGTTTGGTTGGAAAAGGCCTCTGTTCGATTCTCGTTAGTGACGGAGAGGAATCTTTGTTTTTTTTCCGGCCTGGTTGTCCGAGTGGTTAGTGTATTCGCTCTCCAGCCAAAAGGCTGCGGGTTCGAATCCCGCCGTGGATATGGATGTTTGTGATTGTCTGTGGAAATACTAGTGGTGGTCGGTAGATGGTGTTGGTGTAGATGATCATGGTGGTTGCGGTTCGTTGTAGTTGGTGGAGACTGAGAGTTGTAGAGTAGGTGCCCTCCCTCGATGAGTCTTTTGACTCCTTGGAGGTGTCACGTAACAACAATAATAATAATAATCTGTACACTTCCAAATGGACGGACTATTAAGATCAATATCCATATTTTAATTATTATTTGACTGTAGTCAAAAATAATAATCAAAATAAAATTTAGATATGGGCTGAACAATAGAAATATAGTTGAGAACTCTTATATTAAAGCAAGAAATTTATCTTCAGAGTTGTATAAAAAAATAAATGAATCCTGTAATGCCCTTTTTTCCCAAAAATTATTTTAGTCATTAATTTCAGAAAGCAAGTGGACAGCTAATGTCCATTCTTCAAACTTCATTAATAGTGAGCTCAAGCTATCAAAGAACTAAGGTTTTTCAGGTGAGAGAGAGAGAGAGAGAGAGAATGCAGCAGAAAATTATTATTACCACACTATCACTCGCATTATTCTCTGTAATGAGATTGTCAATTGGGGGGAAGAGTGGTGGGGGTGATGCAGAGCAAACATGACTTGGAGCAAGCAACCTTAATACAGCACTTTCTAGGTTTTCAATATTTCAATTTCAGGATTGATTACACACTGTGTTGTTCTTGTTGTTGTTTGTTTGTTTGTTGTTGTTGTTAGGTATTTTCCACCATTCTTCAGCATGATTATGAATCCATGTACTCGTACACTTGTTAAACTCACTACTTTGGCCCATACTAGAGTTCTTATTTGAGTTAAAGATGTTGTATTGTCTGAAATCTGGAGACTGTGCAGGGTAATGAAGTTCCATCCCATCATTCTAAACAAGGCATGTTTCAATAGCATCTCCAATATGATATGGTACAATTTCATGCTGAATATGACATGGGTCTCTTTCATAAAACTGCTAGGGAGCATTGCACTATTCAGAAGTGTCGCATATCCGTCTGCATTTATCTTTCCAGGCACTTACAAGTCCGGAAGCATAAATGCCGATGGACCATTACGCTTCCGCCACGAAATTTCACACTTCGAATCATACACTCAGATGTACGGCGTTGCGAGCCTTTAGCAGCCACATCACATTCACAGACCTCATCCGTAAAGGGTCTAGCGAAGTTATTTCGCTCCATATCATTGACTTTTAATTCTCTGGACTACGCTGGCGTCAAGTAATTTACATCAGTGTAATAATTCAAAAGAATGATTAATAACATTTTCCTTTTTATCGAGAATTGGCACCCATGGCGCATGTGAAATATGTTTTGAGCATTTTGTGCGTGGCATTGGTATGAAACATGCAAAAACAAAATTAAATAGCAGTCAAATATCAACTGCACGATATGGTATTGGATGACCGGCGAGTCAAAGTGTGCGAAATTGCTGAGACTATAGGCATTTCAAAAGAACGTATAGGATAGATTTTACATGAAGAATTGCAAAGACCGAAGACCAAACACTAGTCTGCCAAAAACTATGAATATGTTCCTTTCAGAACACGATTACGAAATTCATCCTTTTAGGATTATCCCTGATTGTTTCGTTATTTGTTTGAAGTGTATGATCGGATAGAACATTTTTTATGAAAAACACAAAAGGTCAAGTAGCGCAGTTTTCGATTGATCATTGCATGCATAGCAGAAACCTAAACTTCAGCAGTCAACAAGACTGTTCATTTCTTAGCGTTTATTTTGGCAACAGAAACACTTTTGTACTAAACATTCGTCGAGATGTATCTAAATGAAAATACAGAGTATTAAAATTTCTTCCGTTATATTTTACAGATAACTGTTTCCGTTGCTAGTGGACTTGTGTACCTTAGATGTAATATTCTAGGCGCTGAAGTATTTTATAGAAATACTGTGTGGTTCTTTACAAAGGGCGGAAAAAAAAAAAGATATGCTTTGCTTACTTGAACTTTATTAAGTAACTCCACCGCACATGAAACATCTTAGAAAAAGTCATTGAGATCACTTTACGATCGTATCAGTCGTATTTCAGATCATAAATAATAATATATTTTTAATGCTGCATCGCTGCTCAACTATCTCACTGCCGAAAACAACATTCAGCACCCTCTATTTTGATTTTTTCGAAAAAATATTTGAAATGACTGTGAGTTGAAGCTTTTCACTGAATGCCATTCGATGTTGAAATAACAATGTCCACATTATTTAAATGAAAAACACGACAAAATTGCGGCACAACACTTCCTGATGACGAGGCAATGAAAACGTCCGCACACGCACACACACACGCGCACATACATAGCGGAATGAATGCTTGTAAATGTCTTTAGGCTAGAGATAATTTCCGTCGCCTTATCTGAAACCACCTCTTCGTTGGGTGGAAGCCTGAATTTCCGTATTTGATGTGTAAAGCTGTGTTTCCGGATTGTCTAATCCTTCCCACCCCAGGAACCAAATGTATGATAGGTTTATTTAGTTCGGGAAGATCGCATGTTTCTAATTGTTTTTCTTCTTTGAGCGCATCTGTTCATCAATGACTAATAACCAATTTTAGATTAATAAACAGTGAATCAAGAAAGGAGATTCTAATTTTTTAAAATAAATACCGCTGCCTAACTGCTACATACTTCCGATTTATTATTAGTTTATTTCGATGAAAGAGACTTTCCAAGTGTTGATTTTATTTTTTCCAAGTTCACCGTCAAAGAATCAAATGTTTGCTTTTCCACTCTCTTAATGATATCCTTTATTATATTTCTTTATAAGAGAAATACTTTTCAGACAGATAAGAAAACCGGCTTATACTGTAGATAAAGAAATTAAAATATTTGCTTCTCTAGTAGTTTTTACCTTGCTTTCACGCCAATTTTCTGTTTGTTCGTTGCCATGGTTCAACAGCAATCCAATCGTGTATGATCCACAACTCTATCAATAGAGTGGCATGAAACTTAGTGGGATAAAACGGTAGCACATCAAAGGCTTTATTCAACTTAACATTATATCAATTAAAGCCTCCAATTAACTTTTTAATTCATATTAAAAAAGTTTTGTCCCTAACCTTTTATACCAGCACTGATTTACGAGGACGGTTGAAAAAGTTCTCAGCCTAACAATGAAAAAACTAATTTATAATTTCAAAATTATTTTTATTTTTCAACATAATCTTCCTTAAGACTAATACATTTATTCCAGCGATGCTCCAGCGCCATTATTCCATCCCTGCAGTGGTTCTCAGTAAGATCTTCAAAATGCCCCTTCTACAGCTGCAATCACCTCTGGATTCGAAGAAAAACACTGACCAGCGAGTAAGAGTTTTAGTTTTGGAAAGAGACAGAAGTTATAGGGAACCAAATCTGGGGAATAGGGTGGATGTTCCAACAATTCATAGTGCAGATCCCTTAATTTTCCCATTGCCAAAACACCTTTGTGGGCAGGTGCATTGTCCTGAGGAAAGATAATTTTTTTTTCGCCTAGTCTGGTTAAAAGATCGGAATAATATTCCCTGTTTATTGTTTTATCTTTTTCGAGATAATTAATAAACAAAATGCCTTCAGCATCCCAAAACACCGATGCCATGACCTTTTCTGCTGATGGAACCGACTTTGTCTTCTTTGCAGCTGAACAACCGTCTTCTGTTCACTGTTTTGACTGCTGTTTTGATTCTGGTGTGTAATGGTAAATCCAAGTCTCATCCATAGTAATAAATCGACACACAAAATCAGTTTTATTCTTGTTAAAACGCTCCAAGCTCTGTTCAGAGATTTTCATGCGAGTGCGTTTTTGATCTGCTGTGAGCAAGCGCGGCACCCATCTTGCGCAAAGCTTTTTCATTTGCAATTCTTCATGCAAAATATATCCTACTAGTTCTTTTGAAATTCCTATAGTCTCAGCAATTTCGCGCACTTTGACTCGCCGGTCTTCCAATACCATATCGTGGAGTTGATCAATGATTTCTAGTGTTGTTACACTTTTTGGACGTCCTTCACGTGGATCATCTTAAAGGCTGGTGCGACAACGTTTAAATGCCGCACATTTCTTAATTGTCGAAAACGATGGAGAAGAGTGCCCATAAACTTTTATGAACTTCGAATGAATTTCTTTTGGCGTTAAACCTTCTTTTACAAAGAATTTCATAACTGCACTCTACTCAATTTTATCCATTTCAAGGGATTCAGACAACACCTTTGCTTCAGACAGCTGTGTAAAACAAACTACTTGATACACTTGATAGAATGACTTGCAATTTCACATGGATGCTTATGACAGATGCACCAACTCAGAAAAGAGAATCGTGCCGATAGTGTTTGGTGTTGCCATCTATGATCGAGGCCGAGTACTTTTCAGACCACCCT
This sequence comes from Typopeltis vanoorti, assembly GCF_054136105.1. NCBI lineage: Eukaryota > Metazoa > Arthropoda > Arachnida > Uropygi > Thelyphonidae > Typopeltis > Typopeltis vanoorti. The sequence continues at coordinate 80,189,612 of NC_143570.1, forward strand.
CGTACCTTATATTTTTATTTATTAAAAGTGACTGAAAATATAAATTTAGTATTATCAATTTTGATGCGAATTGTTTTATGGTAAGTTCAGTGAGAGGGAACCATTAAAGTGTAAATTAAAGATTATATTAAAGTGCTAAAAATAATAAAAACTCAGACTATCAATCGAATCAGTCCAGTGGAAAAAAAAATAAAAATAAATAAATAATAATAAAACCAACTGCCACATAAATGTATTGTACCCAATACATTTATATATTTTATAAATGTATTGGGTACATTTATTTTACCCAATACAAGAGACAAAGCTCTCCTCGTGCAGTTGTGTTTTGAAATTGAAAACTATTGTGTTTTCTTATTGCAAAACTGTTTCATTTGATATCAGAAGCTTATTAAAGAATACTTCTGATTCATATAATCAAAGTTATGACAAGCTGAGGACGGCACATGAAAAAGTTATGTCATTTTCTTGTCGGTGTGTGAAACTACGGTTCCAATAAAGACGAATTCCCCGTAATATTACCATCTGGTTATCAACAAGAAAGGGTTTGAAGAGGAAGGACTCTAAAATATTCAGCATTGCCTCATTAAGATACATATGAATTTGGCATCATTATTCGCACATGGACTGAATGTTTTGTTTATGTTTCAGATTACAGTGGATACTCTCACGAAAACGTTGGTTCTCCAATTGAAATTAATTGAAAAAAAAAAAAAAAAACATCCCCACATGAAATGGAATCCACCAATAACTCGCAACTAACAATACGTGACCGAGCATCAACTATATTTAAGTGGGTGGGATAGTGGACGAAGGATCGCCTCAGTCACTTCGAAAAAGGAATGATAGTGATAACTATATAGGCTAGTAAAAAAAAAATCTTGAAATCTGTTGTCATACCTGGATGGCTAGGTGTAACATTGTCTTGGGGTATGTACCGAGAATGGTGTAATAAATAGTCAACGCCAGCCATACTGTAGGAAACAGCTGCTCGATGTGAGAGGCATTACGGAACAACAGTCGTGAAATCCACCAGACAGGCTTAGTTGGACAGACCACTGTGCAGTTCACCCAGGGACGGAGGCGATCATGCGTCAATCCTAATGGGATATAACAGCGCATCACAACTCAGTACCACGCTAGAACTCAAGCAAACGCTGCTATTAAGATAAACAATGGAAAATCAACAGTGGACATCGAAATGAATGGAGTAAAGTCAAATGGAACGATGAATCCCGATTTCTGCTATTTCATTCGGACTGAAGGACAGCGCAGAGCGACAACAAGAAGCCACGGATACACGCGCCGAGTCACAATAATGCATGGAGGTAATGTTCGCTGATTTTGCAGTGTGGGATATTTGCCCCGACACTCCTTAGATTCCTTGATAACAAGAGCAAGGGTTGATTAATGTGGCCTACCTGAACATCGTCGCCGACCAAGTACATCCATTCATGTTGATCATTTCTCGTACATGTGATGAACACTTCCAGCAGAATAACTCGCTACGTCATAGTGCACGTGGGATCCAGGAATGGTTACAAGGACATGACAGTGATTTCACCTGAATGGATTTCCTCTTGCTCGGTGACCGGATCTCAATCCCATTGAGCATGTTTTGCATATGATGGAACGAGATATTCGCGAAAGGGACTCACCGTCACCAAATTGGATGAAAATGCAGAAATTCTTCATTTCATGGTGTAGAATACTAGTGGAGCTTTTCCCAGAACCTCGTCTACTCGATGCTGCTGCAGATGGAGGTCGTTCTGAAGCTTAACGCTGGTCCAGAAGGCTGTTAGTTGGGGAAGACGGTGTTTTGTTTTTTTTTTTTTCCTGAGAAACTTTTGGAAATCGGTAGGCACCCGGCTCATCCTCCCTTAGCTATTACTAGTAATTGAGCTCACATTTTATGATCATGGCCTAGAGTGAGAGAGAGAGGGGGGGGTACTGTATAATATACACGATATTTGAACCGGGCCTCTTCTTTTTTTTTTTTTTTTTTTTCAATCGAAAGACAAATATGGAGATGACGTTGATCGTGACTGCGCTAGCTGTAGAGGAAATCAGAAACGAATATTTATTAGTTTTTTTATTTTTCGTTTTATTAACATATTTTACTTCAACATTTTATTTATGACATTTATTTAATGTTTTTAATTTGTATTATGATTAAGAAAAGCTGTAAACAAACTTCTTTTATTATTTAAATAAAAGTTCATACTATTCTTTTCTCTCTGATATCTCTCGATGGAGGAGCGATCTCCCCTACTCTCTTTCCCTTTTTAGCATGATTCATGCTGATACACGCGACTACATATATGAGTGTGCGTTAATTATGCTAGTGGAAGTTTTGAGCGGTGAAAGTCGTTTAGCGCTTTTCCTCTGCATTTAATATTGACGTTCTTACACGAACCGTCAAATAAAATAAGAGTTTATTGGTTGTTTAAATAGGGTAAAAGAATGGTCGGGACGTTGATATTGCTTCAGTTGATGTGCCCTTAGTAATACGTTAATTAAGACAGGTAACAGTAGGCTTACTTCATAAGCAGAACGGACTTTGCTTGCTACATAAAACATGAGATTATTCCTAACAGTCGTTTTGCACGCCATTGCATTAAGTGAAAGGCACCGTTTTCAGCATCAGTACTCCAATTGCCCGAGTAAGACAAAGACACCGGAACTACGTATTACAATCGGTAGCCTTAGCCAATGAACGCTAGGAAGAGTGCACGCTAGGTAAGGTCTGTTGACGTGTCATAGCTGCGCCGAGAGAAGGAAGTTTAATGTGGGTCGGAAAACACGACACAACAGTTAGCAACGCCTCGTGCCCGCAGCAAGACACGGAAGCGTCGTCCAAACACGCTCTCTCGAGAAAACCATAAGCAGAAACATCGTGGGTCGAAGTTACCTTGCGGTTTGCGTTGGCAACTGTCCCGAGGGATTAACCACCTCCCCGATCATCCTCTGCCGTGTGTCTTATTTCCTTCGTTGCGTTACTAAAACTCTAACGAAACCTGTGATTAGATAGGTGGAGGACTGCCTCGATAACTGTTGTGTATGGCCTCGGCCAAAGTTAGCAGAGAAAAGTTAAGGAGATCCGGATCTCTTCAGATGAAAGAGCCTCCTCCAATCGTAACCAATGGAAACAGGGACTATCGGCTGGATGACTTTGAGATGCTCAAGACAGTCGGTAGGTTTTAACTTAGTTTTAAGAAGTTTTGTCAGTTTTAAGTTAACATATTGAAGGAAAACAGGCGTCTCGCTCTGCACGTGGAGACCAAACGCACATGAAAAAAAAAAAGACAGCAGGTTATATTGCTTAGAGAATATCATGTTCTGTACAATCTGAAGAAAGTTTAAATTAGAATCGAATAAAATTAAACATACAATTTACATCTCAAGTTGTGAGAACGTTCAGAAATATGTAAATCCACCACCATATTCTCAACAGCTGTCAAATTTGAATGCATATAAATTAACTTCTTTATAATTTTAAGCTGAATTCATAGTCGTAGAGTGAAAATAGGTTGCATTAAGTGATGTAAACAACATTTGCGTATTGTAAATTGATATGAGCTTTTGACGATGTCTTGGTTCAAGTATCTCGCTACCCTGAGCTAATTCTCTGCTTCATATCTTACGTAATGCAAATGGTGCTTGACAGCTGACTACGAGACATCAGAAATATGACTTTAGGTTTCTAGTCGTGATGTAATTCTCTCCGAATCTCTGCAAACGCATCGTAGTTAAGTGAATCACTTTTTTTTTTATTTTTTAGAAATTATTGTGTTGGATAAAGGAGTTGCATCTTTCAGGTTGGACAAAAATAACCAAAAAGAGGATAAAGTTACTCTTAAGTTATATATATTCCTGCATTTTAACTCTCTTCATCCAAGCGTTTACGAATATATTGGCTACTTTCACAACAAAGAATTTTAAACGGGTACAAAACTTGTATTTTGTGAATAACGATTCTTCGAAGTCTTCTCTCGCATATACATGCTCCATCCTGCTGTGTTTCACTTTTCATTCAGTGTCGAATATTCGTAATTGAACAGTAAAAGAACTTGTGATGTGTAGTCATTGGGTTCTGTTTTTTTTTACGCTTGATGCATGACTGAATGCTGTATTTTGGTGCAGTGGCGCACCCAGAGGTGGGGAAGGGGGATCCCCCCCCCCAAAGAAAAAGGAAAAAACTAGAAAATTTTCCAAAAATCTTTTCCTAATTAATAAAATTCGTTTTTTTTTTTTAATGTTGTGTCGTGTCTTCTATTTCTATACTACTTATGAATTAGCGGTCATAGGTCGTATGCGATGCGTAGTGTGTATTCTCAAATCGTTTACTCGACTCGCCCCCCCCCCTTTCAAGATTAAACCCCGAGTGCGCTACTGTTTTGGTGTGTATTCATGTGAAAAGATTACGATGAATACAGTGTATGAGTTAGTTGGAAGATAAGATTACAATCCACAGTAAACCTAATATTAATGTTCAACGAACATTGCAGACACCGTTTCAGAGAATAAAGGGGTCAATCGAACCATACTTATGAGCCACTGTCGAAATAAATGAGTTTAAATCAGTCTCATGGGCAGTGAACGAACGCTAATGAATAGAACAGACGAATTTGGCGCAATTAATTTAAACAATAATTATTTCTAAAAGATAAATGAATTGTTTTGTTATCCTCATAATCTGCACGGAATTACTGTTGGTTCGCTAAAGCCAGACAAAATATTTACCCCAAGTCGTTTAAATGACAGAACCTGTTATAGCGAGATCAGCATAAAAATGGGAATTAAAATAAACAATTTCGCACATGAAATTATATTTTGTACATTAAAATTGTATTAAGCTGTCAAATGTGATATCTTTTGAGAGTTTTTTAAGTTATAGGCAGTGCGTCAAAATGTTTTTAATAGGAACTTCAAATAACCCTAGAAGGTAATTGAGACTCGCTAGCAGATGAGCAGTCCTTAGTATAAGTTTATTTACAAACTTCATAAGTGTGGACTTCTTGAGAATGGACAAGGTACTCTCTCACCTGGCAGAGTTTGTTTCAATGGCACTTAAGGCTGCCATTAAGCATACTGATGGATTTATCTTGTAGACTATAAAATGCTACTGAAAGAATCGTCAGTAATATCAAATGGTAGTGATTTATTTACCTTCTTATGATTAAATATTACTCATCCCATGCTACGCACATACAGGATATTTCACGATGTTCTCCATTGCCACTATTATAACAACTTAAGAGATCTGAAAGAGAAAGTGACCAAATGACTCAATAAATTAGGAGACTTTATTCACTTGATTAGCAAAGTATGCGTAGAATTATTTACTCAAAACAATTCAGATAAGTGTGGATGACATAAAATTTAGAGAAATAATATTTATAATTTGAATAACTACAGTTTTGTAGTGAGTCTCTCGAGGCATGTGGAAATTCAATGCTACGAGACATTTCGTGCTGCACTATAGCGACGGAAAGATCCATTCCATAAAGGGAATAGATATGTTCAGAAATCAGGTCACAGCAATTCATCCAAGAATACGGGGATTATGAAAATTAATACATCGACCAAGTCAACAATTGAGAACGCGTTTGACAAGCATGAACACGCGTAATGTATTGTTTACCCAAAGAATTTTGTCACGGACTATAACTCTTTCATTTTGATGTTAAATCGCCGTATTTTCTGTTGTAATTGTGAAGTGTTTTTGTACTCATGAGGATCAAAAGATGACGGGATTTTTACCTGCCGGGAACTCTGGTTTTTATCCTACAAAACAGGCAGAGCGGCCAGAACACGCAGTACAGGTCAAATACTGCCGAATATACTTAGTAAGTTGATGGTTTTAATTTATATTAAGAGTAATAAAAAAGGCATACTTGGTTATGCGTGTTTTAGATTGCAGGGATGAACAAATATTCAGTCCCAAACTTAAATGAGTCGAAAACATACAGTAACAGAAAGATGTTGAAAATAAACTTAGATATGTATATTCAATAATGAAAAAGAGAGCCTCCTTAAAAAGAAAAAAAAAAAAATTGAAGCTAAACTTTGGCCACAGCGGAACAAAACTAGTGAAGTATATACAAGATCAGCAACAATCCAATGAACTTTGCTGTTTTTGTTATAAAATGAAGAGTGACCTAGTTTCAGATTTTTTTTTTATTCTAATATATCACTTTAATAATACATTTACAGAATGTTCGATTTCACTGCACCAGTAATATTCAGAAAAATAATCCGTACATCTTTATGAATAATAATAATACGACAGTAAATAGTAGGTATTTAAGATTGCAACAAATTAAAAGTGCCTTTTGGAAAATATCGAGTCAGTCGTCTCATCAATGGTTGCCCAAAAACGGTAATTGTGAATCGAGTTTTGTATTAGTGCCATTGAAATTAGTTTTGCTTCTTTATGTTGAAGTTCCAGTATACTAAACCTTGATGCCTTTCCTTGTGGCACACGTCTGTTACCAATGTCGATGCATTTAGTATCGAGCACTATTAGATGTTTACGAATCTTTGCCTTGGTTGAAGGGCTAATGCTTTTGGTGATCTAACATGGAGTAAACAACCTTAATGCTGTTTAGTTCCAATGTACTTGGGGTTTACAATTTGGAGCTACAATATGACTAGTTTTCTTTGAAATAAGAATTGTTATTTACGCCAAAATATATTACTGTTCTGCATACTTGACTGTGAAATGGGATTTTTTTTTTTATTCCTTGTTTATCTCTCTTAACCAATAGAAATAAGTTAGTCCTATTTTAATACTGTGTGGGAGTATATTAATTCGTCGAGCATATGTCTTGTTTCTCAAGATCTTTCTAGTGAAATGAAGAAGTACTTCTCTTCCTTAAAAGGTTGCTGACCCCCCCCCCCAGGTACAATTACTCTTCCTTTGCATGTGAAGCTCAGCTAGTCACTTCCTAAAAAATAGTTTTGCCTTTCTTCAAAAAAGTATTCCACCACCCTTCCAGCTGCTTCTTCGGTCATTGCCAACTTTTCATTGGGAACTTATCCGCCCTCTCACTACGGCAATGACCGGTGAAACGACTGAAAGGGGGAAGGGGGGGGGGGTAATCCTCTTATAAAGAAAGACAATTTTTTTTTATTTTTTTTTATTTTCGTGAAAGGCGAGTTATCTTGGTATTTCACCAGAAGAGTCTTCCACTTTCTAAAAAAAGATTTGTCTCTTGAAACTGTTGCTCCAAGAACTGGAAATTTTCTTTGTAGAAAAGTCTGCTTTGGTTCGGAGAAAAAGTTAAGCTATTATCAGCTGCTGCTCATTATTGGTTTGTTGACTTGAGGGCTTCATCCTCGGAATATTAATGAACTACTTGTATAATAAGAAATAATACATTCTTTATAAATATTCATGAAATCGTACAACTATGCAGGTGTTAACTTCCATTCATTTGAAAGAAAGCTGAACCTTGCATAAACATCAAACAGTGTTATTATAATTAGCCAGTGGAATGCCACAGCAGCCTCTCCCAACTGCGGAAGGGTTTAATCTGTTTTCCCATGGCGACCCAGACCATTTGGGGAGTGTGTGTGTGTGTGTGAGTGAGTGAGAGACAAATACAAAGAAAAACAATTGCAAATATCCATGCCCACGGTCTGATTCGAACCTGCAGTGAGGTTGGAGCTAATATGCTAACGAGTCAACTAAATACAAATTTTAAAATTTCTGCGTGTAATTTTAGTTTTTTTATTTGTAGCTGAACTTGCATATCGCATTTTTAAAAATTTAAGTTTCGTGACAATGCAGCACTGCATTGCGGCGGATAAAATACGTAGCTAGTCGAAATTAACCAAGGAATACTCAGATTATTTCAAAACCCCTCAATACGCGTTGTAAAATCTTTAAGCGATAGAAATTGTGCACAAGTTTTCAGTGATTTCGTTAATAGTCGAATTATTTTAATATGTTGTCAAATAAACAAGCTATTCGTATTGATCAGACTTCTATACTTGATATAATTTAGAAAATGTGTGAATTTACAAACTATATAAAATGCAGTGCCTTCTATATAATGAATTAGTCAGACTTTATTTACTTATCAGCTTATAACAGCAGTGAAGCTATGGCTCATGACAAGCAATGAATTACAATGAACGAAATTGACTAGCAGTAGTAAGATGCCTTGCTATTTTACGAATAAGTGGGAGAACTTTTCAATAGAGATATACAAGACTGGATTGAACTTTTAGTTGACGGGGGGTTGGGGAGGATCAAAATAGGCTATAGTTCAACGAGTTAGTCACATGAAGCGCTAGTTTGTCACGAGTGGGAGGAATGGACAAATCAGGGTAACATGTGCAGTATGTGTTCCTAACACATACTTCAATAATGATCAATACAGTTTTTGTAAACTGGATCATGGCATAAAATTTTATCTTCGGTATAAATCAGATTTTTCAGTCTATTCTTTAAAAATACGTATAGCTAGTGCACAAGATGTTAGAGTACTCAACTTCAGTTTGGGTCCGAGTGGCTATGCGCTTTGCAACTATATGCCTAGGAAAGGAGTGTCCTGGGTTCGATTCCCATCGCTGACGTGAGGAGCTTAGGATCTTTCTCAGTAGGGGTGAATGCTGGTCTCGAAATTCACGCTTGCTCTTTATATCATTCAGGAAGTGAGAGGTGTGATTGAAGTCTGATTAGCGGAATAATGAATTACTGACCATTTAAAACTATATATTAAGAAATTTATGTACATTTAATCATACAAATAGAACATTTATTTTACAAATGATATTCGATCGTTTTCAATTTAGCTACTTGAATACAAATTCTACCCTACGGTTCTGCTTTATGAACTGGTCAATAACATCGTCATAAAAAGTTGGTTGTAACTTAATTTTCCCAAGCAACACGCACACTTGTAAAGGCTGGCTGAAGCTCACTGGCTAGAGCTACGTTGACTGCGTATTGTCTGTGTTTAAGCAACAGAGTGAGACGACGTGAAATGGCTCTGCGCGCGCATGAAATCACAGTGCTGCTGCGAGGATCTGGAAGCTCCTACATCCGAGCAAGCCAAGGTAGCTTTGACTAGACGAGCAAGCATCGGCCTTCGATACACAACGCAAAGCTCAATTATTGCCGCGCAAGCTTAAGACATCTTCTGTCTGCAAAAATAAAAGCCTAAATGGAATGCTTATAAATGCATGCATTTATTAACAGATAAATATTACTTCTTTCTCAATTAATGAGCTTGCGCAACAAGCATAGCAAGCACGGAGAATTCGCTCCTGTTTCTCAGATATAGCCAAGTTAGTTGGTCTTGGGTGTGGACTGCAAGGTTTTTCTCCCCTCTTCAACTGTTTTTTTTTTTTTTTTTTTTTTTCCATCATGCAAACCTGCCTTGAGAACTCAACACTTCTACAGACAGGATACACCGGGAAGCATAGGCCCAACTCCCTTATCCATGTGTACGGTTGCAGTTAAATGAATAGAAAACCCTCGACACCGCAAAGTAAAAGAGGGAAAAAGGAAGAAGACTTCAGTTTAGTGACGCTTTCCGGGGGGAATGGGGAAAAAAAGATTTTCCCCATCTTACTTTAATGAATTTAGTAATGTGGATGATTCATTTTATGTGTGGAGCGTTCTTGTCAGTGCCGGACCGATAAAGAGTTGCTGAACAGCAAAATTTATGATTTAGCATTCATACAATCATTGGAGGTTGTATGGTTTCAATCTTAGCCCCGACTCTACTTCGAATTTCTATATCTGTAAAGAAAGATGAAAACCAGGACTATGGAATATGCTAAATAGCAGTATTTACGCTGTAATTAAACAACTTGATAAATTTAATAATTTGATCATTGCGATTTGCAAATCATTTTCAGATTACAAAATCAAAAACCAGTTTCCCCACATTAATAAAGACGCTGAAAGAAAAACTTCCTGAATTAGAGACTTCTGGGGTTGCTACACAACAGGTTCTATAAATGAGCACCATTTTTAATGCCGCAAAAATTAAACCTGTTTTTAATTGCTAGCTTTGGTGGAAAAGAATAGCACTCTGCTTTGCCGCCAACGGAACTTAATTCGACAATTACTGTGATATGAATGTTTGTCTAAATGATTTTCATTGCCTTGTACACCCCTCAAAATGCGACTATATTATTCTAAAAAACAGCGTCGGATGAAATAGATCGTGTATAATATTTATAATAAGCTATTAAATTCTGATATCCGAAATCTGCAAATAGTCGCTGGGATAAGCCCGGTGTCGTAAGAGCTGATATGCAATCGGATATCTAACTCAAAGCACAACTAAAAGTAACGTGATAATTAGTTCAGGTCTTGTATTTGTTGCATTTTAACCAGTAGCACGTGTCAAGGCCAGTTGCTAGCGTTTTTTGTTAGTTGTTGCACCTTATTAGGCCTTTTTCCCTCATCATACGCGTGATCTCCTGTTCACTGTGTTGTATTCTGCGATGTTATCAACTACTAGTCCTTCATAAACGATAATATGGATACACATTTGGGCCGACATATGAGCACAATCTGTTGCTCACCAATACCTGACACATATGAGGCTTAAGTGATTGTTTTGCATCGCTGAAGGGGTTTTTCTGTTCGTACCTCTAACGACCGTCCAGTCAGTCCAATATAGCTACTCTCACATACACTTCGTTTTGCTGATTCCTTGCTTTTAAGGGTGGAGCCTTTAGATTACAACAGCGCTTGCAACTTTGACATTGGTTTAAAAGTGGCTCATGTTTTCAGAGAAGCTTTTGTAATGAGGGACGTTACAATTAAATGTTTTTTTGCAAGGGTTCGTTCCTGTGGTATTATATGAACTTTAATGTTTGCAATTTCTTCCAGAAATAATTTTACTTTTATTTGTTTATCCTGTGATGGTATAAGCGCTCTGTGGTGGGTCATCATAATCAGGTTGTCAAAGGGAAAAAGTATTCAGTAAAGTGTTCATTTAAAAACAATGAAAAAAAAAAACCCTGTACGAGCCATGTAGTATTTCTTGCTTTGCTAAACACATCAGAATTCAGACTTAATTATTGAAAAGTAGCCACACACACACACACACACCGCAGATAATTTGCTTTCAGAACTACAATGGCTTACTGTTAGAAATGTTGAACTTCCAGGTGAATGACGCAGAAGAGCAGTTATTAAGACTTCGTTTAAATATTTAGACTGTAGAAGGATAAATTTAAGACCGGATGCAAATATATACTGTGTGTGTGTCGTAAAATATTAATAAGGCCAATAGTTTTGGTTAATTTTATGTTGGATCGTTTTCTTTTATTAAGCGTATATTACATCCAAGATAATTAAAATAGGACTTGATCTATTTCGTTCAATCAATATTATGGAAACATTTTTTATTGGTTCGCTTCAGTTATTTATATATATATATATATATATATATATATATATATAAACTTAATAGAAGAAAAAGATCCAAAATAAAATTAACCGAAATTATTGGTGTGATTAATGATATTTTATGCCAACACAAAGAAATTTAAAAAAATTAAGAATATAAATATTCAGCATTTCATTGGAGATCTTATGATATGGAAATAAGATGGATGGTGACAGGTCAGCGAAGAACACCATCCTCAGAAATACATAACCACACAGTAGGATAGGTCAAACCTGAAGTTTATTGTATCCTTTTGAAACAGAAATTTTACAAATTAACTCTTCGATTATCACAAAAATAAATGAATCGAACATGTAAATAGAATGCGATCATATAAACTGAAAATGGGAAAAACTAAGAAAATCTCTTGTTTTCTTAGTTAGAACAGGCCACAATATCCATTTACCGTAAAAAGAATATCAGCATGAAAGTCTTCTGTTGCGTTAGGAAACACCTCGAAAGTAGATTTTGAGACATTTCGAAAGCCGAAGTTGTCCTAAAACCAAAACGTGCAAATCTATTTTAGCATGGCTTCACTGCTGTTCAAGGACAACCCGTGGCAAACATCGAATGGGAGGCGCAAGAACACATGCACACAAAACCTACGAAAGATAGTCAGTCATATAAGGATAACAACATAGTTATCTTTAACATGGCATAATCTCCCTTCCCCTTCCCAAAAGAAAACAAAAACCTAAGCATGCGTGAAAAACCTGAATCTGTTTGTAGTTCACCATATAAGGAGGTTATGCTGATTAGATCCTCTGTAGATAGTATTAAATAACGAATGAGATTTTCGAATATTCGAAAAATATACTTTTAACGTGTATCAGATGAATGACTCCAATTATATAATGTGAAAGTTGTGTCACCCGTTGTAACAGCTTAATTGTTTTAATGCTTATAGGAGAGTGCTTATAGTAGTTGTTTTTAATGCTTTTGCTTATAGTATCTTGAAAGAACCACATTTCTAGAACAATACTTCAAGATTATCTTATCCTTAACACTATCCCTTTACAATCTTTCATGGACAAGATTGTCAATAAAGATAAATATGGTACGCACTGTGCTCATGAGATATTTACTTCTCACCCCCAAGAAGAATTCTCTGTAAGATCACTACACTCCAAATTAAGGATTGTGTGAACAAATTATTACCGTAACTTTGGAAAACTGAATTTTTAATAGTAGGTGTTTGACATCGGTAGATGAAAACAAAGTAATTTAGACTCCTTAAACGTTGGTGCTTTGGGGAAAATTATCCCTCATGTGCAATGCCATAAACTTCTTTAGGCTAACCTTCAGAGAAACATTCAATTAAGAATTCATCCTTCGTTTCCTTGATTACAACTATAATAAACTGCCAAACAGCATTTAAAATAGTAGCACGACATTAGAAATTCTTTTAAGAAATTTCCCCTCTGGATTTTTAGAACTAATTCACCATTTCATTATCGGGCATCACAAAAACTAAATGTTTTAATTAAGTTAAGGGGATAATAAATCCCGTATTGTTTTAATTGAGCATACAGCTGTTATATTTATGTTTTATTTCTTACGTTTAAACGTCTAGAATGCAGTACGTACATCAGCTGATGTTTGTTTATATAATGGCAACTGTGGCTTGTAAATGGATGAAAAATTCAATGTCAGAGCTCTTCCTGAGTGAAAAGATAAAAAATAAATGGTGCTCTTTGCTATGACTGATGTTTAACTATTTCGAAATGGCCTCTATAAATGAGGGATCACTTTAGTCTGACAATACAATTGATCAATTTTCGATTGTTAAAGCTCTTTTTTGAGTAGTGGGGAAGTGCTCCTTGAATACCCACAAATAACCAGTTATGTTAGTTGGATGAGAGGGAGGGAGAAGAATCTGGAACACCCATTGTCTCTTTGTCGAGAAAACAACTCGACTGACAGTCCTAGCTATATTCTAACAGCGCTGTTCCTTGTGACGGTCATTGACACCGCGTCGTTTCTCCCAGTGATGTTTGGAGCTCTGCTTAAAAGCACGTGGCTTAGCGAGGAAAAGATATTTTTAGTAAATTTAACTAGAAAAACAGGGGTAGTAGACTGTCTTGGTATCTAGCTTTATTTCTACGCGACTGGTGTTTAAAATGTACTACGAGAGCAGTTTGAGGAGGAGCGGAAGAACAAGAAAAACAAAGGTTTCCATTTAGGGATGTACAAAAGGTCTCGCCCGTGTTAGTTTAAGACGTCAGTTTGGAAGGATGGCGACTGTCGTGAAACATAGATTGTCCACTTCTGTTTTACCATTTAAATATCAATAATGAAATACACTTGAAGATATGAAGTACGTGTGCGCGCATGCTTAGGAGTGAATGGATGAACTCCTTCAACAATAGTTGAGATCCGTCAGTATCTAAAAAAAAAAATAATAATAATAATAATAATAAATAAACAAATAATCCATGAGCGTTGGCTTCAATGAAGTATTAAGGGAACAGTCTACCGCTTCGCTGCCGAATCCTGTGGATATGAGTCGTACAGAGATTTCACCACTAATTGCCCGCAATTTTGTCGATAATGTCCTTTAGATCGAATCCAGTAGAGGAGATGAAAAAACTCTTTATAACCGCTTTTCAAATGAATATTCCTAGTCGGTTTTCTATGGGGTTCGCAGAATTTTTTCTACCCAGAAATTCGAGTTTTTTCATCCGGCAAGATATGCAAACCGGCCGAAAGAATACAATGATCAAACAAATACATTGGCCTCGTGGCCTTAGCTGGACTATAATTATAAACAAATCAACAAAACTAATAATAAAAGACCGTTCGTTTTCCCCTGTATCTTTTAAATGCTCTACAGCCCGCTGGTTGGTGAGGAGAGCCGCGATCTGCTCGGCCAATTTCCAGAAATCAAGTTATTTTCAGTAGTGTATATAACTGTCCGATGTTCCTGGAAGCAAGCAAGAATAGAATTCAAAAGAAAAGCTCTTTATAATCACACGAAGGGCCTATTTCTAATAGTACTTCACCACTTATTTTAGTCGTCGTATATCAATAAAAGCTTTGTTACTTTATGTAAAATATGTAAATTGCACCTTTATCTATGATTACGAGATCCTGTTGAAGATATGATAGCATCTGTCACTAATTTCACCTCGAGTTGTTGCATCTTGCTGACTTTTACGATGACAGATAGTTCGAACGATATATGTTATTGTTTTGATAAATTTTTATGTTCTTGTGAGCGCCAGGTGCATTCTCTGGGCGAAGTACTATCAGGTACGGGATATCAGTACTCTCGTGTTAATGCCATTGATATATAAAATAATTATAATTATCTACTTTCCTTGTCTATCGGTGGTCTGTAATAATACTGTAGGACAAACACAGCTTGGACGTTAGAAAGTCTGAGCAAGTATTAGTTGATTCAGTCTCCCACAGGTTTCATATGAAAATTAACCCTTCTCACCAGAACTCGTTCTACAGGTTCATCAAGGTACAACTGTCTGCTGTACGTCATCTTAGGCGGTGACCGTTATTGCATACTGAACAGGAAGTAACGGAAACGGGGAAGGAAGTAAGCTGGTAGTGTGACCTCGCTTTGGAAACCTACAAGAGAATTCAAAAAAAAAATACAAAAAAAACTAAGAAACAGAAACGTATAACGGTACTCTATGCACTTAAGTAAATGACAAAATTAGTTATTTACAATTTGTAAACAATTAAAACATGGGCAATCAGTACGTGATTTGCCTGTTAGATCAGGAACAGTTATAACTTTAAAAATAATGTGCCACTCCCCTTCAATTTAGAGAATTTTGTTTTTAATTCTATTATGGAGAACTCGTTGGCCGAAATGAACCTTTCTTTCCAGAAAGATGTGATTTCTGATTATGTTTCGTTATAATTATTTCTTAATTCAACCAGTAACTCTTACAGAAGTTTGGAGATAACGTATTATTTACATATAGTTGGAATTAAATCAGAGCATGA